>NC_137779.1:27685028-27968765 GCF_963455305.1 Plecotus auritus
CAATGTTCTGACTTGAGTTGTGCTACCAGAAAATCAGGTGTCTCTCAATAGGGAAGTCCAACTTGGCTTTTTTTGGGGGGGGGAAACCAGAACTCACTACCGAGAGGCCCTAAATACACCCCTCCCCGCTTTAGTCCCTTTAAATGACATTTTACCCAAAGTCCCTGGTCCTAGGCCCCCTCGGAGCCACTGCAGGTAGGAGCTGTTTGAAATCGAAGATGCGAAACCAAGGCGGCCAGATGGATAAGATGAACTTTTCCTTTGACCCTAAAACTAAGGTCAAGTCTGTTTCCTCCGTCTTTGTGTCAAGAGTGTTTTGAAAACTAGTCCTACTGCTTTCTGTCTGAGTCTTCTCGTCCTGGGGAACGACAAGGCGTGGGGACAGGCACCGAACCCCCTCTCCCAACCAGCCCCGTGCGCCCTGTTCCGGGTCAGCGCTGCTCTCCGAGTCCATCGGGGCGCCTCCCGGGCAGGCGCTGAAGACCTGGCCGGAGTGAACGGTGAGGACCAGACCCACAGACGGCGACTCGGGACGCGGGAGAGCCCCCTCTGCGGGGGACTTGCCGCTGAAGCTCTGCAGTTGTCTGGGGAGGTGGGTGGTGGCCCTGGTCCACGGCCCAGGGCTTGTGCTGGCTGCCCCACATCTCACAGTGTCCGAGGGTCTGGGCCGGGTGCTGCGTCCCGTGCACGGAGGCCTCCCAGGGTCCTGGGCCACACCCTGTCCATCTCCCAAGGAGCGTCTTGCACAGCAGTCACAGGCTGTCCGTCTCTGAGGCTTCCTGGCCGGTCAGTTGGATGGTTCTGTCAGCCAGCCAGCGCTGGGTCTGGTGCCCCTCCGCCTGGTCCTGCAGGCTCCTCTCCTGAGAGCCGGGCCGCCTGCCGGCCCCTTCCCTCCCCAGGATTCTCCCAGGAGGCCCCGGGGCAGCACCGCACCAGGCCTGGTGACGCTCCTTGGGAGATGGACAAGGTGTGGCCCCGGACCCTGGGAGGCCTCCGTGCACTCGGCCCAGACCCTCGGACACTGTGTGATGTGGGGCAGCCAGCGCAACCCCTGGGCCGTCGACCAAGGCCACCACCCACCTCCCCAGACAACTGCAGAGCCACTCGCGCGTGAACCTAGACCTTTCCTCCCACAACGAAGCTCACCCTGCCCCACCTCCCCAGGGCCTCCCGAGGAGCCAGTGTGTACCAAGCGATGAAGACCAATGGCATACCAGGCGCCCCCCCAGCCCAGCCCCTCGGGACTGCCTGCTAGCTGTGCAGGCTCGGGTAAGCATGCAGCTCCCGGAAGCTTTACGTGTGTGATGGAGAGAATTCTTTGCATGTGAGGATCCCACTCAGAATGTTGTCTATGTCAACGGGATTCCTTCTCTCCCCATAATCCCTTCGTCCTCTCCTAAAGCAGAAGGCAGGGCACCATCCCCTCTCTGCCAGGTTGCTGCAGACCTCGCCTCCACGGCACATTCTCCAACCCCGGACCAAAGGGAGCTTCCCAGAGTCGAAGTACAATCAGATTTCCCCCCTGTAACACTCTCAGGGCCTCAGAGTCAAGTCCAGATGCTCCGGCGTGGCCCACGAGCCCTGCATGCTCTGCCCTTGCTCACGTCACCAGTGTCCCCCATGCTCACGCCTGGTGTGGGCCACGCTTTCCTTCACCTTCACACATACAACTGTTCTTCTCTCTCCATAAGGGCTCTTTCTGCTACTCACTTCACTTTTAAAAAAATATATATATTTTTATCGATTCCAGAGAGGGAGAGAGAGAGAGAAACATCCACGAGGAGAGTGAATCATGGATTGGCTGCCTCCTGCACGCCCCTTACTGGGGATGGAGCCTGCAACCCGGGCATGTGCCCTGACCTGGAATCTCAGCGTGACCTCCTGGTTCCTAGATCAACACTGAGCCACACCGGTCGGGCTCTGCTACCCACTTTATTGACGAGGAGGGGGCCTGGGAGGGGAGGGAAGTTCCCGGAGAAAAGGGGTCTCCTGTGGAGAGGTTACGGGACTTGTTTGCGATCAAACAAGGCCCAGGTGGAGCCATGATGAGGGTAGGAGTCAGACATGAGCTTTGCCCAAAGGTCTGCAATCATGTTATAATCAAGAATTAGAATGATTGAGATGAGGCAGAGTTATGACAGAGGGACTGAAACATGCGTTCTCTGGGGCCTGCGTGGGACTAGATGTATGTACTAGGTGAGCCTTCACAGGAAGGGTCTGTCGGCAGGTTGGCACAGTAACATCCAAAGCTCTATGGGAACCTTTAGCCAGAGCTTCAAGTTAAATTATAGTGAATCCCAAACCAGAGAATTCAAAACCAATTAAATTTATAAAATAAATCATGTTTGAAACACAACAATAAGTTCAAAAAAACACATTTACTAATTTTGAAATCCCTTTGATTTCACTAGAAGTGGTTTTTAATAGGGTCCCACTGGTTTTCACGTTGCTTCGAAGAATTCTGTAGACTCTTAGAAGCAAGAGAGAGAAGGCAAATAGGGGCAGGGAGACCGGGCCCTGCCCCTGAACTTCCCCTCTGCTCCTGCCTCGCACCTGTCTCCCGGGAGTCCCCGTCATCCCGCTCGGAAACCCTGGCGTCTTCTGAACAACCGCGCAGCCCCAGGGGGAACACCTATGGCATAGAAAGTCTCTAGGAGGGTAGATCCTAGGAAAGTTCACTGAAGACTAAATACAGATTCACTAGAACCTAGTCACTTACGGGTTTTTATAAGGTTACTAGCCTGGAGAAATGGAGGATGTTGTCAAGGCGATTGCTGCCATTGGCTGGAGATTCCTATGGTCCTGGAGTGGAATGGAAGGCCCTGAATTCTATTTGCATCTCGACTTGTCAGCAGAGCACCTGACATAGCTAGGCGCAGTGAGATTCTTGGAGGGCAGGGTTTGTATGGGTAGACGCTCATCCCCAAAGACAGTCGGTGGTGGATCAATGGTCGTACAAGGACGGGCTCCGGTACTGAAGGGGGCTCTGCCTTTGGCCCGCTTCCCTTTTCCAGCTTCACTGATGTTTGCCAGTGACACAAGGCGACATACAAGATGCATCTATCAGAATTTTAGATCATCTGAAACTTGAAGGGGAAAATAAACGTATCCGTTGATACAGCAAACAACAAATGATGGACAAAAACAAGCCGCTGAAATACAATAGGTATAAACAGGAAATACTGTATTTAGGGCCAAAAAATCAAGAAGCAGATGGAGAAGTATGTGATGTGAAGAGAGACGTGGGGCTTTTCATTTGCCACCCATGACCTAACAGTGCGATGGGCTCGGCAGAAAAGTCTGTTTTTAGGAAGCATGTAGTGTCCATACACTCTCTCACTCCGCAAACCCGTACGTAGCCTCCCAGGTTCGGCACGGGCCGGGCAGTGAACACACTGCAGAGCAAGACGAAGTTCCTGTCCTCATCCAGCCAGTAGTTTCTCAGGAGAAAGAAACACGCCCCCCCCCCAAAAAAAAAAAAAATCACTAAAATATGACGGGGGCCTGGAAGGACGCAGGTGAAAGCTGGAAAGGGAGCAATGAGGGGCCCCTTTTCCTGGGTTGAGTGCAGGAGTTTGACGTCTTCCTGGGATTGAAAGAGCAATGAGGTGTGTCCATATTCATGCCTAGCAACATCCATTCTCCCAGCGGCTGTGGTGTGTGGGTACTACATTTCCCAGCCTCCCTTGCAGTTGTACTACATTTCCCAGCCTCCCTTGCAGATTGACTATACCCATGGGACTGAGTTCTCACTAGTGGGGTGCTAACAAATGGTCTGTATTGGAAGCTGGGGTTTCTAAGAGGCAAGCTCACCCGCTCCTCACACTCTGTTCTTTTCTGGCTGGCTGCATCCAGGACTTGGCAGCAGCCCAGCTTGGACAGGAATACCCTATGGCAGTGGTCGGCAAACTCCTTAGTCAACGGAGCCAAATATCAACAGTACAACGATTGAAATTTCTTTGGAGAGCCAATTTTTTAAACTTAAACTTCTTCTAACGCCACTTCTTCAAAATAGACTCGTCCAGGCCGTGGTATTTTGTGGAAGAGCCACACTCAAGGGGCCAAAGAGCCGCATGTGGCTCGCGAGCCGCAGTTTGCCGACCACGGCCCTATGGGCTATTGAAACCCCAGTTAGGAGGAGCCTGGGTCCCTGCATGACTGCGGAGAGCAGGGGTCACTTGCTAACCCGTTCATCTCGGGCAGTTACTTAAAAGAGAAAAAAACATTCTACATTCTTTAAGCCACGGGAATATTGTCACATCTCTTACCTGACCTGTTAGAGAAGCAAAGGAGAGGCTAGCTCTACCAACTGGTCCACATCTAAAACATGGCATTTAGTTCAAAGGGTCACTTTAAAGAATATATTTTTATTGATTTCAGAGAGGGAGAGAGAGATAGAAACATCAATGATGAGAAAGAATCGCTGATCGGCTCCCTCCTGCACGCCCACCCACCAGTGATCGAGTCTGAAACCCAGGCATGTGCCCTGACCGGGAATCGAACCTCTACCCCCTGGTTCACAGGTTGACACCCAACCACTGAGCCACACCAGCCAGGCTCAAGGGTCACTTTTTTAAAAAAAGAGATGGTGACCATGTGAAGCATGTTCAGGCAGAGGTGAGGGCAGCAACATTTAGCCAGTGAAAATCGGTTAAGGACACTGCAATGGTTGAGTCTGGAGAAGAGATTTCTCAGGGGGGGCCTGATGGCGTCTTCAAACCCTGAGGAGGCTGAATGGAGCGGCTCTTACAGGACCTGTGGGTCGCTGGGGTTTATGATGAGGCAGGTTCTGATCCAACACAGGGAGAAGTTGCCAACAATGAGGGGTGATTTGAAAAGTATCGGAGGCTTCTCCCCATCCCTGCGTCTACACAGAAACCTTCCGCCCACTTGTAAGGTGGCCTTTTCGGGGTGATTGTGGCATCATTGTGTAGGGTCTAGCGAATTCTAAGATTTTAGGTAGGAGGGGTAGATCATGCAGGGTGAAGCCAGGCCATCACAGGAATTAAATGGCAGTTTGGACTGAATCTCAGATTCAGGGGGATCTTGCAGGTTTCTGAGCCGCGTAGCAACATGACAAGAACAAGGCACGTTGTTGCTCTGGCCAACTTGGAGGAAGCAACCCCGATTTTCACAGCCCATGCTGGCTGACTGGTGCGTGCCTTCTCTGAACCAGGAGCAACGGAGGGAAAGCCAAGAGTGAAGAATATTGATTTTTTTATTACTCTAGTTTTGGATAATCAGAAAATATACTGGGGTGGGGGGGTGGGGCGGCTAGCACTTTTAAAACTTATCTTCCAAGAGAAATAATCATTTTAGTCCAAGAGACACCAAGTACTTTCACCCCCATCATTCAGGCTTGTCACATATCGAAGCGGCTGTGTCAGGGGCAAGACTGCCCACCCTCCTCGCTCCGATAAGAAGGACACAAAGAGGGCCAGTGAGTAGTTCAAGGTCACGGTGGGTGAGTCAGCGCACAGGCAGGCTGCTTGACTGAGGTCTCCGATGCTGCCCCCGGCCCCTGCTACAAGGGTGCCCTCAACGAGGAGTATCTCCCACATCCCAGAGCAACCAACCTGAGCCAGCGGCCTCTCCAGACCTGGAAATGACCGAGACGTTTCAAACTCAACCACCTTCATTTTGCAAATGAGGAGAGCGAGGCTTACGGGGGAGATCACACAGGCAACGGCCGAGCTCTGACTTGAACCCAGTTCCCCGGACCCCTGGCCCTAGATCTCACCACCCGACCTACCCAGACTGCGGGAGGCCCAGGAACGCAGCACACGCGTTAATTAATTGCCTGGAAGCGACCGGGCCATGTCCATGAGCGCCGCTGTCTGGAAAGACAAAGGCTCCTGTTGGCTTTGGCCACCAGAGAGAGGAAACGTTCTGCAATCCTTGCAGAGGCACAGCGGAGGGGAAAACATGTGTTTCGCATTTGTCTCGGGATGGGAAAGAAAAACTTCTCCTTTCACTTAATCTCCGTTTAAACAAACAGAGAGACTGCCCTTTCGGTCAACTCGCCGAATGTCAAAGATGGTTCACCAGCGTGGCATCGGCTTACTAAGCCACCGCCGGGCCACCTTCCCCACGCAATGCCCTCAATTAGAAGGCGCTTGGGCCTGGGGAGGGAGGGGTGACTAAAACAATACACGCTTCCTCTGATGAATTGGACAGGAGTCAGCTGATGGGAGTCAGATTTCCAAACCTATAACCTCTGGTTTCAGCCAGAAGCCCGAGGCAATGCAGCCCCAGTCATGACTCAGGATTTGGGGAGTGAAAGCAAGCACGTCAAGTGATGTAAGAAAATTTCCCCGCTCCCCCATCCCGCTGTGTCGTCCTCCCTCGGGAATTCGGAGTGAGAGCGGAGGGGGAGGGGGGGCCTCGTCACCCAGGCGTACCCGGGCACTCGGGCGCCTGGCACAGATCCTACTGCCACCACGGGGGCCAGCGTCACAAAGGAAGTACTCAGTCACAATCGCTTTCCTGTTGGCCTGCGCGTGCTCAGGTCCTTGCTCCGCGTGTGCGTGTGCGTGCGTGTGTGTGTGTGTGTGTGTGTGTGTGTGTGTGTACCTCATAAAAGTAAACCAAGAGGGAGAAGGGCCAGGATGGGCTGAAGGGAAGTCAGCGCGAGTGGAGGAGGCCGTGATGCAAGTTTACCTTTGAAGTCACTTTGTTTGTCAAGAGTCTGCTGGGTGCTCTCTCCTAAGGAAACTCTGCGGGAATGAGGTTTCTGTGCATGTGGGGTTCAGGGCTATTGTTCTTGGCCCCAGCCCTCGCTAGGACATGTATAAATCCCATAACAACAGCCCGACATGAGATTGCTCACCCTCTCATTACATCAGGGACTTTTACTCAGACGATGTTGAATGCCTCATTGTTTAATGGGGCAGGAAGTTTATTCTTGGTGTAAGTGGGGAATCTTTTTTTTTTTTTTTTTTTTTTTGCTTTTCGTGTTCCTCCTTACCTCCTTGGGAGATGTGGACAGAGGCCTGCCTTGTCAGCCCTGGTCTCGCTCCTCCGTGAGCGCAGCTGCGGCCACAGGGCTGCCCCGGGGCTTCTCTGAGGACCCGGGTGGCTAGGAGGCTTCTCCCGGGAGGAGCTGCTGGGTGACGGGCTAAGGGCCACCCAGGGGCAGGGAGGGGCTGCCTCTTCCAAAAAGGGCTGGGTTTTCTCGTCTCAGTTTCTTCCACTCTGATCCGGACCTCGATTTGGTTCTCACACACACACAGGGAGAAGCCCCATCCCCAAACCTGACGATGATGTGTTTTTTTCCCCTTGGGACACATCGTATGGTGACCAGCTCACGCTGGGAACCTCGGGCTAGGACTCTGAAGTCAGCACGTGTCCGACTAATGGGCCTAATTCAGAACCACGACCCTCCCCTCCATTGGAGCAAATCCCTGGGGAGAATAGAAACGTCTAGAAAAAGCCTTGCAGGCTCCCGGATCTCATGATAGACTCTGTAAGCAAACTCTCTCTCTCTCTTTTTGTTTGTTTGTTAATCCTCACCTGAGGGTATTTTCCCACTGATTTTTAGAGAGAGTGGGAAGGAGGGGGAGAGACACACAGAGAGAAACACCCATGTGAGAGAGACACATCCACTGGTTGCCTCCTGCATACACCGACAGGGGCCAAGAATCTAGCCCACAACCGACGTATGTGTGTCCTTGACCGGAATCGAACCCGGGACCCTTCAGTCCGCGGGCCGACACTCTATCCACCGAGCCAGACGGGCTAGGGCTGTAAGCAAACTTTTTGAGACACAAGCAGAGCCCTTTCAACCTTCTGCTGATGGCACCAGCCACCAGACTGGCCGAGAGAGACCCCCGGGGGAAGGAAGCGTTCGCAAATACAACTGCCTTTCGTCAGAGAAAACCGGTGGGCGATGAAGATGGACAGGACAGGGACGCTTACCTTGTAGGATGAGAAGCCCTCGTGTTTCCTTTGTTTCTGCATCTCCCGAATCTTTTATTTCTGACCCATCCGCAGAGACATCCATCATGGGCGAAAAAGAAGGAGAAAAAAAAAAGTTGGGCACGTGCCTGAGTCCCAGAGACGAGGCCAACGTGGAAATACCATCGCGATCCTCTCCCGCACACGGCTCCACCCACACGTCCCCTCGACGCGCCAGGACACCTGGCCACACCGACGCTGAGTGTCTTCCGTCCGTTTGATTCCCAACCTTGACCAGGACTTGCACGTGTGTGTGAGCGCGAGCTTTCATCCGCACCGACCAGGCCACGTCCGGCGAAGCCAGACGCAGCCACCCCCTCCCGTCCCGCGCCGTTCTCAGGCCTGCGCTCACATTAGAAGCACCTGCGGAGCTGCAGTCACGAGACGCGCCCTGCGTGCCTCCCCCCACCCTGAGGTTCGGATTTAATTGGGATCTGGGCACAGGTTTTTCCTTTGAAGCTCCCCAGGTCATTGCGATGGGCCTCCAGAGGCCCCATCCACGGCACGCGGCCAGCCCCCTAACTGGCCGGCAAGATCAGCCACACCCGCCGGCTCCTTGCACAACAGCCCTCTCCTCTGGCACTGGTCCCCTCTCCCTGGTCCCAGCCCGGGCTTCCCTCCAGGCGTCAGCATTTGGGATCTGGCCTCCCCTGTGACCCTCGCCCTGGGGAAAAGACCTCCTGAAGATGCCCCCGGGTACAACCTAACGTTCTAAGTCACAACAACAATGACCATGTGCAACGCATCTAGACCTTCTTGCGCAATGAAGTGAGCAACACCACGCTGTGTTCCGCGGCGCTCCCCTGCCTGCCAGGCGGGACCCTTCCTTGGCACGTCTGGGTCCCCACCTCACGAGGGGCCGGTGCCAATCCATCCTGTGCAAGGCATGGACGAATCGCCGCATGGCATGAACTTCCTGTGCCCCGGGCCTGGCCCAGCGCTTGGTACATCCATCCTCGATGCTCAGCAAACTTCTGATGAAACTGAGAACGTGGAATCTGCAAATTCAGGGTGTTTCCCTAACCTCATTTGGTTCTGGAAATTCAAACGACTGGATTGAGAAAAATAGGTCCTGGTGATTACAAAACCCCCGCTGGGAACACCGTGAGCAGCAGAACTAGCCAGGGAAGCGCGCAGCTATCAGCAGATATGCATGCGCACCTAACCCTCCCGCCTCTCCCGCCTCCGGCTCTTCCTGGGGAACGGCGGCCATGTCCCTGCAGCTCCGGAGGGTCCCTCCCTCCATCCGAGTAAGCAGCTCAGTGGATGAGGCTGCGAGCCCCCCAGGGTGGGGGCCGGGCCCCACGCTGTAGGTTGGAAGTGGGGGTTTTCTTCCATCTGTGCAGGTGCCCAGGTGCCTCACATGCTCAGCTTTACCCTTTCGTCTGCTTCGGGCCCCGTCCTGCCCATCACACCTCGCTTGGGGCTTGTTTCTGGAAGGGGATGATAGCACGGAGCCAGCGTCTGTTGATTTACGGGACTATTTTGTATCATACGCTTGAGTATGTTTAGTCAATAATATGTTCTTGATTTCAGAGAGGAAGAGAGAGAGAGAGAGAGAGAGAGAGAGAGAGAGAGAGGGAGAGAGAGAGAGAAACATCAATGATAAGAGTGAAGCACCGATCAGCCACCTCCTGCACGCACCACCCTAGGGAACTGGGCCCGCAATCCAGGCATATGCCCCGACCTGGAATCGAACTGTGACCTCCTGGTTTATAGGTCAACGCTCAACCACTGAGCCACACTGGCCGGGCAATAATTCGTTCTACTGGCTGGTCTGACAGGACTCTCCCAACCTCACCTCACCCTCTTCCTCCAGAGTCGTCTTTGCCATTTGCTCTCACATATTCAATATAAAATTGTTCCTAAAAAAACAACAGCAACAGTGAACCCCTCGGGTTTTGATTGGAATCATCTCTATATATAAAAGGCTAAGTGACCAACCGTCCGTCCATCCATCCGACCGGCCAGTACATATGACACGCACTGGCAATCCTATATAATGAAAGCGTAGTATGCAAATTGTCCCCTCCACCAGGAGTTGTCTGGGAGTTTGACCGGGGACGGGGCCGGTCGGGGGAAGGGAGGGAGGCCCCAGCCAGCAGCTGCTAGGGACCCTACCAGGGCCTCTAGTAATGAATAAACAAATTCATCTGGGGGCTAAAGAAATTTCCTAAATGTAATTTTTTTTTCCATTTAGCAGCACTATTTTATTCGAGTCTCTTACATTTTCCCAGTATAAGAGTGCCACACGGGTTTAAGGTAAGTGGTTGATGCCTCAGGTGCCAATGTGAATGGAATATCATGATTAGGATTCTCAGCTACGCGGCATACGAAAACGCCTTGACCGGGGGGTGTTTATCGTATGTCCAGCCTCGTTTCTAAATCTTCCTGTGGTTAATTCCAGTCGTTTCGGGCAGTCCCTTTAAATTTTCTTTTTTAAAAAAAATATATTTTATTGATTTTTTTACAGAGAGGAAGGGAGAGGGATAGAGAGGTAGAAACATCAATGGGAGAGAAACATCGATCAGCTGCCTCCTGCACACCCCCTACTGGGGATGTACCCACAACCAAGGTACGTGCCCTTGACCAGAATCGAACCTGGGACCCTTCCGTCCGCAGGCCGACGCTCTATCCACTGAGCCACACCAGTCAGGGCTCCCTTTAAATTTCCTAAGGGTGAAACCACAGGGTTCCCCAGAGGGATGTCCCGTGCACCCCGTCCTGCGGCTGCCATTACCAAAGCCGAAGAGGCTACGTCTAGGATTCTGGTCCAGCTCATGGGCCATATTACAAGACGTCCATTGAAAAAATTGCTCCTGCCCCGCCGGTGTGGCTCGGTGGTTGAGCATCGACCCATGCACCAAGAGGTCACCGGGGTCATTGCCGGTCAGGACACATGCCCAGCTTGTGGGCTCGATCCCCAGTAGGGGGCGTGCAGGAGGCGGCCTACGGATGTTTCTCACATTGATGTTTCTCTGTCCTGCCTCTCCCGGCCCCTCTCTCTAAAAATCAATAAAAATGTATTCTTTATAAAAGAAAAAAAAAAGCTGCTCCTTTGTGTTTGCTCTGAGGATGGTGTGGGAACTACATCCAGCTTGGATGCGGGACGCCTGGAGAGGAGGGAGTGTCATTTCTGCTTCGTTACCGAGCCTCCGTGGTCCAGCTAATCCGAGTCGCCGAGGACCCCAGGGAATCTCTGGATCAAGCCTGTCTACCCAGGGCCGTCTACCTGCCGCAGGAGCCGATTACCTCAGTCCGTTTGGTTACCCCACGGACGAATCCGTACCGAGGCCTGTTCCGAGCCAGGCGCCAGGCCAGATGCTGGGGCCATGACAGGCTCAGCGAGATACCGGTCTTCCCCTCAGGAAGCTGACGTGCCGGTGGCCCCGAAAGAGTCTAGGCCGGTGGGTGGGCACGGTGCTCACCATCGTGGAAAAGATTCTCTCTGGAGAGGGTGCGGCCGGTGACCACCGTGTCCCTCGGAGCTCAGGCACGGTGGCCTTGAAGGTCCCTGAGAGGGGAAATGGAGGGGAACGTGGGAAAGTGTTGCGAGTGGAACGTGTTTAAGAAGAAGTTAGAGCCGAAACCGGTTTGGCTCAGTGGATAGAGCGTCGGCCTGCGGACGGAAGGGTCCCGGGTTCGATTCCGGTCAAGGGCATGTACCTTGGTTGCGGGCACATCCCCAGTGGGAGGTGTGCAGGAGGCGGCTGATCGATGTTTCTCTCTCATCGATGTTTCTAACTCTCTATCCCTCTCCCTTCCTCTCTGTAAAAAATCAATAAAATATATTTTTTTAAAAAAGAAGAAGTTAGAAAGGGTTTCAGGGAACACGGAGGCGCTGTCCCCAGCAGGACACGCACAGAAAAGCAGGCTCCCCCCCCGCCCCCCCGCACGCTCCTAAGCTCCACTCGCCTGCTTCCCATTGCCCTGTTCTCAGCCTCACCCCCCCACCCCAGGAGCAGAGGCTCAGCAAGCAAACCGCCCAGGCCCACTGGGCTGCGGGGCCAGAGCCACCTCCGTGGGGAAACCGAGCCCCTCCCCATCTCAGCAGGCAGCACAGCCTGGGCCCAAGGTGCGTCCCCTCCTGCCGGGACGCCCAGCCAGGGATGCAAAGCGAGCCTTCCTGCTTTCACCGTGTGTTCGGCAGAACCAGGCCCGGGGCGGAAGGGAGAGGCCTCTGCTCTCGCTGCTGCTCCTCCTTAATGAGCCCAAACAAAGCCGGTGCCAGGGAAGGTAATCGGCCTGAGCTAGGCGGGGCCACGCCTGCAAGCGGAGAGGAGCCGGCCAGGCCGCTGCGGGCCCAGGAAGCTGGTCCTGCGAGCCCGCTCAGGGCCAGGGTGAACCTGAGCCGCGCGGCCCGGCCGGGAGCAGGCCCTGTGGCCCCGTGAGAAGATAAACACGCTTCAGCAAGGCCTGTCGTCGGTGCTGGGAGACGCCTGGTGCTCAACACCCAGGAGGTCTCTGGGAACAAGGAGTCCGTCGGGTGGTGATCACAGTGTACCCACCCCGCCATCATCCGCTCCCTGCTTCCTGACGCATGCACACACATCCTCACATGTGGGTGCACGCACATACACATGTATGCACACCTGGGTGCACACACTGGGTGCATGCATTCACCCTATAGGTCTCCATTCTGTACATACACCCCAACACATGTCCTCACATGTGTACACTCACGCACATGCACAGGCCCTCACACCCATGCATACGCATATTCTTACACGTATGCATCCTCACACAAACATCCACACACATAAACACTTTGCATACACATCCATACACAAACACAGGCACTCAGTCCTCATGCATGTATGCACCTACCATGTATAGGCACGTGAGAAGATAAATACACTTTTTAAAAAGATCTGTAATATGAAGGGATTAAGCAAGAAAAACAACCACCCACATATACGTAAGACACATAGACCTGGACAACAGTGTGGTGCTAGCCCGAGGGAAAGGGGGTAGGGAGGGAGGTGGAGGTGGGCAGAGGGGGAGAAGGGGGGACACAGGCTTTGTTTGGGGTGATGGGCACATGATGCGGCGTGCAGACGAGGTTTCGTTGAGCTGTGCACTTGAAACCTGTATGATTTTGTGAACCAATGTCACCCCAATAAAGTCCATTAAAAAATAAACTTTAGCCGAAACCGGTTTGGCTCAGTGGATAGAGCATCAGCCTGTGGACTGAAAGGTCCCGAGTTCGATTCCGGTCAAGGGCACGTACCTTGGTTGCGGGCACATCCCCAGTGGGAGGTGTGCAGGAGGCAGCTGATCGATGTTTCTCTCTCATCGATGTTTCTGGCTCTCTCTCCCTCTCCCTTCCTCTCTGTAAAAAATCAATAAAATATTAAAAAAAATAAATAAATAAACTTTAAAAATGAAAAAATAAAATAAAAAGATCTGTAACAGATGCCAGAAATGCCTGGTACTCAACACCCGGGAGGTCTCTCTACACAGAGAATTCTCATGCGCAAGCACACACATCCTTACCCATAAGTGCACCTTCACACACAAACACACAAGCGAGTCCACATTCTCATCCCACAACATGTCCTCGCACACGTGCACACATGCTTACGTGCATCCTCAGTCACAAACACACACACACCCTTACATAGACATGCACCCTCCCACCTCCACCCTTGAAGGCTCACACACACACACTCGCACACACACCCCTTTGGCTGAGGGTGCTGCCCCGGGAGCAGATTGGCTGCTCTCCTCCTTGACGAGGCAAGGCCGGTGACTTGTGTCCCGGGCCAGGTCTCACCTGGAGCTCGTGGCCTGGGACCAGGTTGGTAGATGCCGGTAGCAAAGGCCCAGAGCCCAGGCCGTGCCAGGCTGTGCAGGCAAGCTCCTGGCATCTGTCACGCAGAGAGCCGGGCCTTGGAGTCGGGCCACGCGGGGCCCGAAACGCTCATCTCAGTAGCTCGGGGACCTCGGACAAGTTACACAGCTTCTCCGAGTCTTCGTTTCTTGTCCAAAAAAGGGAGGCTGACATCACAGACTTCATGGTGATGACACGGGCGAAGCGGGCACGCGGAGTGGGTGTTCAGGAGAGAGCACATTCTGTTTTGCTGCTCTTGGTCCCCCAGAACTCCCCAGGCCACCCCGTTTCCCAGGGCCTCGGGCACGTGCGGGACAGAACGAAAGAGAGTGCGTGTGCCATACGCATGGCAGCTGTCACCGGTGAAGGAGCATTCGATCGGGTCGCCAGCGGTCCCGCCCCTCCCTCTGTGACCGACGGGTCAGAACACTTCCAGGGGTCTCTGAGACAGGGCCTGTGGTCGGGGCTTCCGAAGGGGATGGGAAAGAGGTCATTTTTCGTCTATAAAGCTCCGGTGGCTCGTTGGGGGAAAGCAACAAGAGAGCGGGAAAGGAGATACAATGGCACAGGGCCTGTAAGGCCTCCCGGGCTGCTGCCTGGAACATCTGGAACACGCTGCTGCGCAGGGAGGAGAGAGCACGCCGCCAAGCCATCCCTTGGCAGGAGCTCTGAGAGCCGCCCGCGGGGCTGGAGCGGACGCGGTGGGACTTGTCCCCGGGGTGACAGCAGCTCCTTCCGAAGCCGGCCCGGGGTGGCCACGGAAACACGGACACACGGCTGGCTGACTTCTCCCCCCACCAGCCGCCGGCGGGCCCGGCGCCTTGCTCGCCAAGGCCAGCGGTTCAGAGAAGACGAGCAAGCCCGTGCATATGCCCGTGGGAAAGTAAAGAGGTCAGGCCCCCGGTGCCAAGACACCCTCTCTGCCCGGCGTCATCTCGCCTAATCCGTGCAGCTCTAAAGGTGGCAGCTGGCGTGTTCACTCTACAGATAGTGTTTCTGCTCAGAGAGGGTGTGCGCCTCGCCTGAGGCCACACAGCCGGCCAGGGGGCAGGGTGAGGATTGGAACCGAGAGCCGTTCGCCTCCTAATGTCTGTGCCCCCCTAACAAAGAGGGACGAGTGAGTGTCAGGAGGCACATCTGCCGGCCTCTCCCCCGCGCTCAGTAGCCAGAACCCCCGGGGACCCGACGGCCGGAAACAAATGACCTCAACCAGCCGCCTCCTTTCACAGACGCCGGCCGGGAAAGCAAAGAAGGCCAGCGAGCGGGCCGAGGTCACGTCCGCCGGTCCGCCCCGTGTCCCCATCCTCGTTCCCGGACTTCACGCTCCCTGCAGCCCCCGGACGGAGCTGGGGAAAAACCTTCCGGGACATCCCCGGGAGGACAGCTGGACGGCGTGGCCCGGGAGGCCGTGACGAGCTGATGACGTCAGGACTGTATTTCCCCCTTTTGAGAAACGCTTTGGCAAGACGAGGCCCGGGGGGGGGGGGGGGGGGCGGTCAGAGGATTTGGCAGGGATGCGGTGACAGGCCATCTGGAAGCCGGTGTGAGGACCAGAAAGCTGCTGCCTGTTTTGGGGCCGTGTCATTCCCTGAGTGTGGTCACGGGAGGTGCAGCCGCGGCAGGGGATGTTCAGAGAGAGGGTGGCTCCGCCCTGAACCCCCAAACAGAGCAGGGGCATCCCCACCGTGCTGCTTTGCAGCCTTAACCCTGGCGGCTTCAGCGAGAGCTCATGACACACTGGCCTGCCCGCCCGGAAGAGATGCTGCGTCATCGCAGCCAAAGGGCGACATCCGAGCACAGACCACCTCGTTAAGCAACGCCGGTGGCCCACGGACCGTGCTCCTGTCTCCCCCACGTTCTCTTGCTCCGTCCTCACCACCAGGCGTGACGTCGGAACCAGGACCCGCCCCTGTCTCCCGTCGAGGACGCCGAGGACATCGCACCGAGAGGTGCTGCGATGAGGTTGCAAAGGTAATAAGGGGGGAGCCAGAACTCCAAGCCAGGCGTCCGAGGGCCTGGCCGAGGCTCCCACCCAGGACACCGGGCTGCACCCGTCGCCGCTTCCTGGGACTTCCAGCGACGCCCGAGCATTGCTGAAGCAGGAAGAGCCGGCGTCCCGGCCATCCCCACGCCCCCGCCCCACGTTCCCCTCTGAATCGGGGACCTGGACGGAGGCAGGGCTCCCGAAGATCCCTTCCAGCCCTTCGCCTTGGCCTCGTTCACCCACGGATGAGTCAGCTGGAATTTTTGGACACCCCGGGCTCCCAGCCGTGGTACCAGGAGCTGTCAGGAGGCAGGAATGCGCGGAATGCCGCTCCCTGCGCTCCGGCCGGCACCCCCCTCCCGAGGCCAGATCCACTGAGAGGCTGGGAAGGTGAATGACACAATGTTTGTCAAGGGTTTGGGACGACAGGTGCACCCGAAGATGAGGACAAAGACCGACTCTGTTCTCGGCGCTGCCGGCACAGTTTCGCATCCCTCCCACGCACGCCCGCCTTGCAGGCCCGGATGCTCGGGCCCCGGGCTCCGGTGAAGGGCGAGAAACCACAGATTAGGAAACAAGGAGGAAAAAAACGTCCCGGGCTCTTCAAAGACCTCCTTGGCCAACCGTGTCCCGGCCTTGCCACTCTGCCATCCTGAAACACCGCTGTGACTGTGTCACGCGCCTGCTTCATCGGCTTCACACACGCCGCGTGGGTTTTTCCAGCACTTTCTCTGCACAGGGCTCTGCCCGGGCACTTGAGCATTGACCCATGAACCAGGAGGTCACGGTCTGATTCCTGGTCAGGGCACGTGCTGGGGTTTCAGGCTCCATCCCCAGTAGGGGGCGTGCAGGAGGCAGCTGATCCAATGATTCTCCTCATCATTGATGTTTCTATCTCTCTCTCTCCCACTCCCTTCCTCTCTGAAATCAATAAAACTATATAAATATTTTTTAAAAAGATGATGATGGAGACAAACCAGGTCTGGAGATAGAAATGAAACCCAGCCCTCAGAGCTGCGTGCTGCCTAAGTTTGCCATCTGAACTCGGCCGCCTCGGCCCATGTCATTCCCTGTCCGTCCGGGTTCCCTTCCCTCCCTCCCTCCTTTCCTGGGCCCTCCACCCTGAGCCCTTCCTCACCCACTTGCTGGTTTGCCCTGTGGATATTGGTTCACCTCTCATCTCCCCACCCCACCCCCACCCCACCCCGGCTCGTGGGTCCCTCGGGAGCACGAAGCCCAGTGCCCTCATACACCAGTGCCTCGTGGGCATTCCCTCCGGCACACGGGGCCCCAGGCGCTGGGGAGACACATAGAAATGCTTCTGTAATAAATGGGCAACCCAGGCTGCTGGTGGAAGGTGGGAAGGATGTGGGGGTCTGAGCGCAGAAACCCTTTGTCGGAAATGCTTGGTGTGGGAGCCCATCTGGAGCCCCAGGGATCCAGAGCGTCCACACCACTCGCAGGCCGCGGAGGAAGGGCTGAGGGTGGAAATGGCCCGCTCAGCCCCTTTTCCGGAAGCCGGGGCCCACAGATGTTGCCTTGATTGCCTATCTCCAGGAGCCAACGCCAGCATTCACCCAAGGCCTTGCTGACGCAGGGCGCTGGAGGGGGAGGCGGCGCCGGCTGATTATCTTGGCTTTATCCGCCACATCTGGTTCAGCTCAGCATCTCTGCGTTTCATCTTTAAAGAGATGGCTGCCGCCTCGAGAGGCTTAGGGCTGGGAAGGGCCCGCAAAGACCTCACGTCTCACCTCCTCCCTCTGCAGATCAGGGCCCTGTCCCTCGGTGAGGCTGTGACTCAGCCACGGTCACACGGTCACACGGTCACAGGGCTGGCGGGAGGCTCCGCCGGGGATTGGCCTGCGGGCGGGCGGGAGCTTTTCCCGGTTTTCCAAGCTGCCTCTCGGACGGACGGACGCTGCCAAGGCATTTCCACATTGGCCTGCGTCGGGCCTCATCCGCGAGCTAGCGGAGCCGGGGCGGCCCTTTCTCACTCACAGGGAAGCCAGTCCATTCCAGAACCAAAACACAGGGGCCGTGTTTCCTGTCGCCCGACATCTTGCACTGCCCAGGCCAGGCTCCGCTCCAGGCGCAGGCCCCAGGCCCACGGGGTGCCCTAAAGGAATGCCATTCACCCTCCCGCCAGCCCTGAGAACAAGTGGCGATTGCTCGGCTGCTAGGCCGGGCCGCCCTGCGTGCCAAGGCATCGGGGGCGCACATTCCTTGGCCAAGGCCTCCCCTTGGAGGGCAGGGTCTCCCCAAGGCCTCCTCACCCCATTTTCTTTTTCTCTCTTTCTTTTTTTAAATAGATTTTTATTGATGTCAGAGAAGAAGGGAGAGGGAGGGAGAGATAGAAACATCAATGATGAGAGAGAATCGTGGACCGGCTGCCTCCTGCACGCCCCACACTGGGGATGGAGACCACAACCCGGGCATGTGCTCTGACCGGGAATCGAACCCTGACCTCCTGGTTCCTAGGTCATTGCTCAACCACGGAGCCACACCAGCCTGGCCCAATCCCGTTTTCTAGTCCCTCTGTTGGGACTGTCACCTGAGTGGAGTCTGGAAGGTGCTTCATTCACATCCATGAGGGAAGGGAGGGTCTATTATTCCCAGGCCCACTCCACTTTTTAAAACAGATGCAGAAATTGAGGCTCAGAGAGGTCGAGTTACCTGCCCGTGGTCACCCAGCTAGTGAGAGTCAGGATTTGAACTCAGGTCTGACTCCAAAGCCTGTCTCTTCCTACAGCACCTCTCCATGTGCCCTGAAGGAGTTGGGGGGCACCTCTGCACACATGCTCAGAAAGAGATCCCCTGACCGCCTGCCCAAGCGCCTCATCTCCTGGTGGCCCCCGTCTTGAGTGGCCAGGCGCTCCTTTCTAACAGGAAAGGCCAGGGATGGGCAGGAGGAGGGTTGACAAGAAGGCCCTCAGCCACGGTTGGATTATGGCAGGACCCACCTGAGGCTTCACAGCAACGCAGAGGGGGTAAGGGCTTGGGAGGGCTCATGATTGACAGGTGGAAGGAGGAGGAAAGGAAAGCTCGCCTGGAGAGAGAGAGCTGACCAGCAAAGCTCAGAGGTTGGCGAGGGCAGGGCATGAGGGCAGCCCCACGGGAAAGGGGCAGCCTCCCTCAAATCCCTGCAGGGCCAGCTCAGGGGCAGGGACTGGTTCTGGAAGGGACGGGCCGGCATGACTGGAGTCATTAGTCAGCAGAGGAGGTTTATGAAAGGAAGGATTGTCCGAGGCCTCCTTACTCACCAGCTGATTGGGTCGTCCCCAGAGGCTGGGAGCAGGGCCGGTATCAGAAGGGGACCGGGAACTCCGTGCGGCTCACTGCTCAGGTTGAATGGCCGGGGCATCGGGGGCGAGCGTGGGGGCTCTGTCCGGCCTCATGGCCTGTGAGTCACAGCCCTCGGCTGGCAGGCTGAGTGTCTTCATTGTCCACTCGGCCGTGGGACAGTGAGGCCGGAGCCCTGACGGGGGGCCCAATGCCCTCCTTTGATGACAGAAGCAGCCCAGGGCTGATTCATGGGGTGCCTGCCCAAAGTTATCACCCTGTTGACCTGCTGCTGCCCCCCATCCAAAATTCACAGAGTTGGACTCAGTCCTGGGAGGCCCCCAGCATTCACTCACCCATCCCTTCTTCAGTCATTCACATCGTCACCCTTTTGGTTGGTCCCCCCCCCCCCTAATCTTCCTTTCCCCCCCACCCATTTGCTAAAGTAATCTATTGAGCATTATCCAACCTTAGAAAGGATGAAATTCTGACGCATGCTGCCACACGGATGAACCTTGAAGACACCGTGTCAGGGAACTAAGCCAGTCACAAATGGACAAGTGCTGTGTGGGTCCCCTTACATGGGGGACCTCGCATCGTCCAAGTCAGAGGGACAGGAAGTACAGCGGAGCTTCCCAGGGGCCGGGGGGAGGAGGAGGGGGAGTCAGTGCTTAATGGTGCAGGGTTTGAGTTGGGGAACATGAGATGGTGGTGATGGTTGCACAACAAAGTGAATGTATTTAATACCGCTGACCTGTAACCCCTAAAAATGGTTACAACGTGAAATTTCACGGTATCTATATTTTATCGCAATAAAGAAACACAAACCACACGACGTCGTCTATTGTTCAAATAATCATAGCATATAGATAATTGGTAGCGATCCCCACCCCACCCTCTGTAATGAACGGGTTGGAATATGTCCATCCTTTCTATGACCCCATACAACCGCGCATGTGTGCGTAACCCAAGTCAGCCCTGATGTGGGACGGAAGGGTGGTCCCCGGGTGCCAGCCACACTCCTGGTCTCTCTCTCTCTCTCTTTGTTTGTTTATTAATATGTTTTTATTGATTTCAGAGAGGGAGAGAGAGAAACATCCATGATGAAAGAGAATCATTGATCAGCCGCCTCCTACACGCTCCTATGGGGGATCGAGCCCGCAACCCAGGCACGGGCCCTGACCGGGAATCGAACCTTGACCTCCTGGTTCATAGGTCGGTGCTCCACCACTGGGCCACGCCGGCCAGGGTCTCTCTCTTTAGAAGACAATGTCATATCTGCATTGCACTCACCAACCCCGGGTGCCAGTTCAGGGCCGGGCAACAAGGTCATGACAAGGGCACGCCAAGTTCATGGCGTTGGCAGTAAGCACCACCCACGGAGAGGAGACAGCTCTCACACATGAACTCATTTCGTCCTTACACCCGTGTGGCCGGGAAGGGATCGTTCACACCCCACCTCGAAGCCTGCCTCACACATGAAGACCTGGAGGCTGTGAGAGGGAGGGACTTGCCCAGGTCACATCACTAAAAGGAGGCAGGAGGGAAGGCACGCCTGCCCAGAACCGTTAGCTTGTCCCTGGGACTTGCAGAGACACCTCCGTCACCACGTGGCCCCTCGGTGAGCAGAAGGGGCGTGCACAGGGCGCTCGCTCGCCCTGTAGAAACCCCCTCACCTCTGGCTTCCCAGCCTGGGCTCCTGCGGTCTTGCTCCCTGGTCCTCTCGGAGCCCTGGAGCATAGTAGGTGTTCAACCAACATTTGCAGGGACAATGGGTCTCATTCATGTCTCTGTGTGATCTGCCCCCACGCCCCTGGGAGGTAGCAGGTTAGGAAATAGGGTGGTTGCTGCTATTAGTCATCTGGCTAGCGGGCAAGATGGCGTGACTTCCTCCTGGTCACACGACCGACCGATCCACCGGGCCACTGAGCTGGAGGCCCTGGATTCTGGCTCTCTTTCCAACTCCATTGTCATGACCTGGGCCCCTGCTAGGAGGGACCATGATCCTAATTGGGAGGAGGAGTCCTCTGAGTCATCAGCAGAAATAATAATGACAGTCCCACTCGTTGTCATCTGTATTTCACATGAGCCTTCTATCAGCAGCACCAACGAGGTGCTGTCTCAGTTCTGTAGTTAGGCCCAGAGAGATGAAGCAACTTCCTCCACATGACACAGCTCAGAGCTGGGACTCTGACTCCAGAGCCCGTACGCCACGCGCCTCGAACATGTCAGGATCATTGGGCAGCCTTGGCCGGACCCAACGAGGCTCACAGCACAGCCGGGCTGAGCTCTGGCGAGGGATGAGGCTGAGTGGAATGTCCACTCATCCCTTCCTCACTCATTCTGTCACCAGCGAGCCTTCGCGGATCCCCACCTGCTCTGCCGAGTGGCCCTGGGACACGGCCCGAACAGGACGGGCCCTCCCTGCCCCATAGAGCCTTTGCCTGGCAAGAGAGACCGATGCCGTAATGATGCCGTTAATTGTTTCATTAGAGCAAAAATAAGAGCCCCGGGGAGGCTTGGGGCTCTGCCAGTCTCTCATGGGCACAGACCAGGGCTGGGAGCTGGGGAGGGCTGCCTCACGGGGCTGACATCTCAGAGGAGCAAGATGGGTGGGCGGGGGGGGGGGGAGGGACGTAGTTGGGGGAGGAACGCCCAAGGTCTGTGGGTCGGCGCCAACCTGCCTCGCACCCGGGCCTCCCCTTACAGGACTAGGGCTACTGGAATCGTCTTGACTGTCTCTGTTATCCTTGGAGAGCAAGTGGGAAAGGGAATGTTAATTACCCTCATTCCAGCCCTAGCCGGTTTGGCTCAGTGGATAGAGCGTCGGCCTGAAGACTGAAGGGTCCCGGGTTCAATTCCATTCAAGAACACGTGGCCAGCCCTGACTGGTTTGGCTCAGTGGATAGAGCGTCGGCCTGCGGACTCAACGGTCCCAGGTTCGATTCCAGTCAAGGGCATGTACCTTGGTTGTGGGCACATCCCTAGTGGGGGGTGTGCAGCTGATCGATGTTTCTCTCTCATCGATGTTTCTCTCTCATCGATGTTTCTAATTCTCTATCCCTCTCCCTTCCTCTCTGTAAAAAACCAATAAAATATATTAAAAAAAAAAAAAAAAAGAACACGTGGCCAGGTGGCTGGGCTCAATCCCAAGTAGGGGGCGTGCAGGAGGCAGCGGATGGATGATTCTCTCTCATCGTTGATGTTTTGCGCTCTCTCCCTTCCTCTCTGAAATCAATACAAAAATATTTTTTTAAAAAAAAAATCCCCATTCCTTCCCAGCTCCCGGGTTTGGGCAGGTTCTCCAATAAGCATTCCCCCACCTGCCACGGGACGGGCAGCTTCTGCACTTGACACTGGGCTCACTGTGCTGTGTGGCCCCTGCAGCCACCTGCCGGGAAGAGGGAGAGCAGGTGTCAGGCCCGGGCCGCAGGGGACACAGGCCTTCCCAGCGCCAGGCCTCGGGCGCCGTCTGAGGTTCAGGCCTTCCTCTCACGGCAGCCTTTTCTCCTCCTGAAAATGCAATCAGTAGCGACTGCACCTCCGGGTTGCCAGGGCGTTACGTAACATCCAGGTCAACCGCCGAGCAGGTGAGGAGGCTCAAGGTCAGGGTGCAGGGCACAGTGGCTGCTATCATTACCACCATAATCATCATGGCTTCGCTCTGCGCTCCTGGCACCGTGCCAGGTGGTGGGAGGCGGGGGGTGGGGGGTTGTAGGATGTACCCCTTATTCCCAAGGAACTTGCGGTCTTGTGGCCGGAGGCAGCAGAGAAGGAGCCGGGCTCAGGGCAGGGTGGCAGGGGGAGTCCAGAGGAGGTAGGATCTGAGAGGCACTTTTAAAAATCAACATTTTTGTTGATGTCAGAGAGGAAGGAAAAGAGAGAGAGAAACATCCATGATGAAAGAGCATCATGGATCAGCTGCCTCCTGCACGCCCCCCACTGGGGATCAAGCCCACAACCCGGGCCTGTGCCCTGACTGGGAATCGAACCGTGACCTCCTGGTTCATAGGTTGACGCTCAACCACTGAGCCACGTCGGCCGGGCTGAGAGGCCCTTAGATGGCAGCTTTGAACCTTAGAAACGGGAGAATGGGCGCAGGGCCCCTCAGGTGGTTAGTGGTGGGTGTCCGTGGGGCTGGAGTAGACCGACCCTGGGGGGTGCCATCGGCCCTGGTGAGGAGGGAAAGGGGTGTAGGGAGCCGGGCAGCCCGGGTGGTGGAGGGAGGGACACGAGGGGACCTTGCATCCGTCGGGTCCCGGGCGCTGTGGCTTTATCAGGGCCCTGCAGATCGCCACAATCACACTGCCCATCTGCGCACGAGCCTGGCCCCCGAGGAGATAAGGCGGCAGCCCCCGTCATGTGGCTGTAACTGCCAGTGACCAGGCGGAAGCCACGGCAGCACTGATGCCAGCGGCCAGGGAGGCCCTGAAACCCCTCGGACCACCCCCCGGGGCCGCTCTGGGTCGGGGGGAGGAGGGCAGATCTGGACAAGGAAAGAGCAGGAAGAATGGTTGTCAAAGCCCCTCGTGTGGGTGTGCTGTGATTTCAGGTTTGCAAAGCACTTTTCTTCCCCTTCCTGGCGCGAAAAGGGGAAGGTGGGGTCCGGGAGCCGGCCTGGGGTCCAGGCTTCAGGCCACCCCTCGCTGGCACTGTGACCATGGGCAGGAGACATCGCCCCTCTGAGCCTCAGTTTCCTCCTCTGTCCAACGGAAGCAGGAACCCCGGCTTTCTTTTGCTAAGCTCAGGGTCCAGCCAGCCCGTCCCCACCTTCCTCCTGGCCCTGGTTCCTCCCCCGTCGCCCCCCCTTGGCCCAGAGGGCACCACCTTTGCGCCACAGCAGACGCCAGGCCTCTGCCAGGCTGGGAGTGGAGTCAGACCTCCGTCCACCGAATGCTTCTGTGGTGGACGGGCCCAGACAGCCTGGGATTCTTGTCCCAACTCCCATCCAACAACCAGTGTTTGCTAGGCCCACGGAGGCTGGCTGGGGGGCTGGGGGGCTCGGGGGCGGGGGGGCGCGGGGGGAGGGGGAGAGCTTCTGTCCAGGAGGCTCCGATTCTGCCAGCAAAGGCTTTTGTGCTCAGGAATGCCAGGCCAGGGCAGCCAGCTGTGCCAAGGAGGAGACTGGCCTCCAACAATAATGTTTTTCCCTGGGTTTTCCAGAAGGCACCCGCTGCTTTCTAAATCAAACCGCCGGGAGCAAGCGTCCACGCGCAGAGTCTCCAAACGCCCCTAGAAAGACAACCGTCCTGCCTGCCAGACAAGAGCCGGCCTGGGCAGGGCCGTGGCCTGGGCAGGGCCGTGGCCAGAGGCCCCTGTCGTCCCAGCCAGGACCTCTGCTGGCACCCTCCCCGGAGCACGCTTGCTGCCGGTCACTCTTCCCACGCCCACGAGGGTTCACCAGGCGCCAGAAACGTCGAGGCTTTTAGCGTGATCATCACAGCTGTTCCTGTAGTTCACGGGGGCTGAGCACGTGTCCTATGCCGGCAGCTCTGCTAATACCTGACATTCATTCTCTCTCTCGGGCACCCACCCTTACTCCGTTCCACAGGAGGGAACTGTGCGGCTCAGCGGGCGAGGGGTCCTTGCCTGAAGCCCCCCCCAGCAGACGTGAGGAGTTGGGCTTCCAGGCCCGGGCCTGCCTCCAGGGCTCCACCACCCAGCAGATAAAAGGTGTGAGGTTCGCCCTGGCCGGTTTGGCGCAGTGGACGGAGCACTGGCCCGAGGACTGAAGGGTCTACTGGGGACTGATTCCGGTCAAGGGCATGTGCCTCCGTTGCAAGGTCAATCCCCGGCCCTGGTTAGAATAGGGCCATGGTCGGCAAACTGCGGCTCTTTGGCCCCTGAGTGTTGTGGCTCTTCCACAAAATACCACGGCCTGGGCGAGTCTATGTTGAAGAAGTGGCGTTAGAAGAAGTTTAAGTTTTAAAAATGTGGCTCTCCAAAGAAATGACCATCGTTGTCCTGTTGATATTTGGCTCTGTTGACGAAGGAGTTTGCCGACCCCTGGAATAGGGAAATCCATAGAGACAGACAAGAGATTTGTGGTTGTTGGAGTTGAGGGAGGGTGATAGCCAAAGGGTATGATCTTTTCTTGTCTTTTTTTTTTTTTTTTTTTTGAGGTGATGAAAATGTTCTAAAGTTGACTGTGGTGATAGTTGCACACATTTGTGAATATACTAAACATTATTTAAAGGAGGGACTTGTACGGTGAATAAATTCTACCTTACTAAAATTGTCTTAAAAAGAGAAGACGTAAGGTACAGCCTTAGGGAGCTCCCAGGTGAGGGAGGGCAGAGAAGCGCTTTCATTCACAGCACCAGAAAACGCAGGCCAGGATGAGAGCAAGTGGGGTTGGCTGGGGACAAGTGTCGGAGCCCCGGTGTGAAAGTTAACATATTTTGCACATGAAGCCGTGTTGGTATAGAGCTATGGAAAGAGAGAAAAATCCCTCTCAGCTCAGGGAACTGGGGGGAGGGAGCGGCAATCCAGGAGGGCTTCCTGGAGTAAGTGATACTGGGGCTGAGTCCTAAGAAAATGAGTTGGGCAAGAAAGTGCGGGGGAAGAAAAAGATAACACAGGTGGAGGTGGCAGAAGCACATTCAGAGAGTGTTCTGAGGGGCTAGGTAGGAGGGGGGGAGAGGCTGAGAACAGATTTCTGCCTGGCATCGTGGGAAAGGCAGGGGGACCCCCCATCTGCCCACACTGGGCTGTGTACCCTCTCGCACGCCCCTGCCCCTCCCTGGGCCTGGATTCCCACAGCAACCCTCCCCTCTCGGAAGCTGTGAGTCTCTGGGGCTGAGATTGGAGTGAAGAGGACAAACTGGTGACAGAAGGAGGGGGGAGGATGGCGGGTGTCAGGGCCCGGAAACAGAAGGCCCGGGGCCTCGCAGACACCAGCTTCCCAGCCCGGTGGAGCCGGATGCTGACCTGCTGCCCACGGGCCACGTCTCCACCCTGACCTTCCCAGGAAACACGAGTGGCTGAGCAGAAATTGAAACAGAAACACAGGTGTCCCTCCCTGGGCAGATTCCAAGAAAGAAGAGAAAGTGGCTTCTAAAGGAGAGAACCCACACGCTTTGAAGGAAGGAAGGAAACGCAGGCCGCGAGAGGAAATGAAAGAGAGGGGCAGGTGTGAGCGAGAAGCGGGGGCTGGGCGTGGGCCCACAGCCACCCCTCCAGGTGTGTTCGGGTGAACCCAGCTCCGGGCAGCTTCAAAGCCACAAAAGAAGTGAGTCTGGAGAGGAAGCAGCCCTGGGGACGGGGACGGGGACCGCCGGGGACTTCCCGTCCATGGCGCCTGCCCCCTTTCTCTCTCTCCTCGCCGTGGCCTCCTCCTGTGGCCGCGGCTCTGGCATGTATGGACCCAGAGGACTGAGTTCCGTTATTTGGCCCCGCCGTGTCTTAAGGGCAGGCTCTGCCCCTCAGTTTGCACATCTGTGAAATGGGATCACTGCTGCTGCTCAGCCTCCGCTATCAATGAATAGGGAGGAGGAGAGTCACGTACGTCAGGATCCCTGGTCGTGTTCTGGGCAGGGTTTTCACCTTTCAAAGCATCTCCCCATCTGTTGCCTCCTCTGTGCATCGCAGCACTGAGCAAGGAAGGCCAGGCAGGCGGCCTACCCATTTGACAGATGACAAAACTGAGGCTCAGAGCGGCTGTATGACTGAGAGCACCATGCAGCAGGCGGGATGTTGGGGGCCTGGACCTCACCGTCGGCTTGCCGTGTTGGCTTGTGAGGAGGGGTGGTGACATCCAGGCAGGAAGGAGTCACACACATATGGCCAAATGTCTGAAGGCCACTCCTAAAGGCACTGAATCGGGCTATGCCAGGGCCGGGCTAGGACAGAGGCTTGGAAGTCACAGGCACGTGGGAGGGATTTCAACTCATTGTGAAAAGAAGAACCTTGTGAATACACTGACCTTCCCGATGGACCAGCTGCCGGAGGGGTGGTGAGGTCCCCATCACTGGCGGCGGCTCACCTGGAGGCCTGGCCACCAGCTGGTGGAGCTGACTCCCAGGGGAGTCGATTCTGAGGGAGGGGAGCCGAGGGCGGGGCTTCTCAAGCTCAGAGCGACCGACTGACAGGCCGTGAGGCGGGGGCTGTCCTGTGCACCTCTGGGAGATTTCAGCAACCTCTCTGATCTCTACCTACGTACGCCAGCAGCATGGCCCTCCTCCCGCCCCCTCTCCAACGTGTGTGGCAATCAGACACGTTTCCAGACATTACCAAGGGCCTCCCGAGGCCCAGTCACCCCTGGCTGGGAACCACTGGCTTTGATGACCTTTCAGATCCCTGATCCTGTCGTTCTAGACAAGGAACCACAAGAATTGCTGTCATCGTTGCAGCCCCTTGTGGCCTGTATGATGCTAAGAATCTCATATGCATCATCTCATTTAATGTCGCAATCTGCCCTGGTCTGTCTGTCTTCTTTTTAATTTTACTTCTTTTCCCCATATATTTTTATTGATTTCAGAGAGGAAGGGAGAGGGAGAGGGAGATGGAAACAGCCATGATGAGAGGAGAATCAGCTGCCACCTGCATGCCCCCCACTGGGGATTGAGCCCGAAAACTGGGCACGTGCCCTTGACCGGAATCAAACCTGGGAGCCTTCAGTCTGCAGGGTGATGCTCTATCCACTGAGCCAAACCAGCTAGGGCTGTCTTCTTTTTTATTTAGATTTTTATTTAACTTATTGATTTTTAAAGAGAGAGAGAAAGGGAGGAGAGAGAGAAAGAAAAACATCAACCTGTTGTTCCACCTAGCCATGCACCTACAGGCTAACTCTTATACGTGCCCTGACCAGGGGTCGAACTCGCAACCCTGGCGTATCGGCACGACGGTCCAACCCATTCAGCCACCCTACCTTCTCACACCATTTCCCCCGCCTCCTCTGCCTGGCTTTCCCCGATTCCCATCTCCAGTGTCTCTCCACCTGCCACTGCTCCCCCAAATAGCCTGAGTGCCTCCATATCTGTCCTCCTCCAGGAGGGCCCCCTGGGTCTTGCTCACCCGTGGGCCCCACACAGCAGGGACTCTATGCATGCACGAGGGAGGGGGGCCGAGAGGTCATCTCAGTGCATGGCTAGCCCACCTGGGGAGCAGGGCTGCCGGTCTGCAGCCTGCACTGCCCATCACCTGTGCTGCCCAGGAGGGCCCCCCGCCCCGTGAGAAGCCAGCACTGCCCGCTGCTCCCCAGCAGCCCCAGCAGAGGTTTCTGGGCCAGAGGCCAGCTGGTGTCCGGAAGGGAAGGACACAGAGGGGGCTGCCTGGCAGGATCCGCTCTCCCTGCAGGAGGGGACCTGCGGACGGACCCAGACCCGTTAGCAAACTCAGGGACCCTGGGTCCCCGGGCAGGTCCCTTTCTGCGAAGCTGGAAGGAGGTCCTTTGGGGATAAAGGAGGGAAGCCCAGTCAAGTCCTGGCCGGGGGGCCGTCGGGGAAGAGGGTGTCTTGATGGGGTGGGAGACCTGGCCTTGGGGGGGCAGGAAGCCCGCCGCCCTTTGTGGCCTGGGATCCCGCCCCGGGCTTGCAAGTCACCGCAGCGCTCGGGATCCGCGGGGTCTCTTTGTGAAGTGACAAGGGTTTGAACTACATCAGCGGTTTCCCGGCGTTTGTGGGTGTTTTTATTTTGTTTTTAGAGAAAGAAGAGACAAGACCCTTCTTAAAGGAAGCTCTCATGTGGTATCCCAGCATGTCAAACCCTGAACGCTGCCTTCGATCGCCCCGTTGCCCACCCCACCGCAGGGTGCCCTGGGTCGCCTCCTCACCCCACAGGGATCCTGGGGCCCCCTGTGAAACTCATGGGGGGCCGGCTGGCATGGCTCAATGGTTGAGCGTCGACCTAGGAACCAGTTCGATTCCCAGTCAGGGCACATGCCCAGGTCTCGGGCTCGATCCCCAGTGGGGGGCATGCAGGAGGCAGCCGATCACTGATTTTCTCTCATCGTTGATGTGTCTGTCTCTCTCTCCCTCTCCCTTCCTCTCTGGAATCAATAAAAATATATTTTAAAAAAACCTCACGGGGGACTCTTTAAGGCCCTTTTAGCTCCAGCAGTCTGCACTTCCATAACTGACCCCACCAAATGGTGAAATGCAACCGAACATCATAAGGGATTGGGGGGGGGGGGGGGGCAAGGGGGATGCATATGTGGGGGCCCTCAGGGTCTTGCAGGACCCAGGGGACAGCTGTGACTCGGGTTATCTTTAAACACGCTGCGATGGAACATTCTGGTCATCCGAGTATTCTGTTTATTCCTGTGGGCGCCTGGATAAACACGGATTCACAGTACCCGGCAAAAATAAACTTATGGGACTCGTTACCCCGGCGAGGGTTCCAGGCCACGGCCCGAGCACCCCCGGGCGGGCCCTGCGGTGTTTGGATGACAGAGACACCCAGATGCCGTGGGAGGAAGAAGGCCGCACCAGCACTTTCTCATCCCTCTGAGGTTTGTGGCACGCACTTCCCCCTTTCTTACTGAATAAGAAACCGAGGCTCAGCAAGGTGGGGCCACGTGCACGTGGCCGAAGCCGGAGTCACCTCCGCCGCCTGGGGCCTCCCACAGCATCCGCCCGATGGCCGCTGGCAACCCGGGCCTGGTCTCCTCGCCTGGAAACTGGGGGTGTCGGACTGCGGTGCGCCTTCCCATCAGCGCACGTGGGTTGCGTGTGTGGTTGCTCCGGGCTGGGGACCGAGTTAGATGCTGACTGGAGAGAAATGAATGGAGACGTGGCCGCTGCTCCGTCAGGGGTGCAAGGGTCTGAGAGTTCACTCTGCCAGGCAGCTGGCGGGTGAGCATTTGGAAAAGGTGTCATCAAGGAGGGGATGCCGGGCCCGGCTGGTGTGGCTCAGGGGTTGAGCTTTGACCTCTGAACTAGGAGGTCACGGGTCCATTCCCAGTCAGCGCACGTGCCCCGGGTTGTGGGCTTGATCCCCAGTGTGGGGTGTGCGGGAGGCAGCTGGTTGACGATTCTCTCTCATCACTGATGTTTCTACCCCTCCCTCCCTCTCCCTTCCTCTCTAAAGAGGTGGGTCCTCCTTGGAGGCTGAGTAGCCAAGTGGCAGATGGAGGCAGCAGGGAACAGCACTCCCCTCAGAGGGAACAGCCTGTGCTAAGGCCCAGAGACATGAGGGAGAATGTCAAAGGATTCCTCCAGCTCTAACGGCCTCAGGTATTGGTAGGTCATTAAGGGCTGATGAGGGAGGAAGGATGGGTAATCCTGGGATCTCTTTCTAGAGTCAGAGCCTCCGGCTTCCGGGAGCCTGGGGCCGCCCCCCGGGAAGGCGCCTGGTCTTTGTGCGGATCTCTGAGTCAGTCCTGGTCGAAATGGGGGGAGCCCTGTCAGGGTCGGATTCGTTTCCCACGACGGCCGTACAGGGTGACTAAAAACACAGGCGTTTACCCTCTCCCGGGCTGGAGGCCAGTGCCTGAAAGCAAGGTGCTGGCCGGGTCAGGTTCCCTCGGAAGGCTGGAGGGAAGCATTCTTCTAGAAACTGAGGCCGGGCATTCCCGAGCTCGTGGCTGCCTTGTTCCCGTCTCTGCTTCTGCCTTCTCTCCCGGGTGTCCCAGGCCCCCCGCTGCCTTCCTCCTGCAAGGACGCTCGACCTTGGATGCAGGGCCCACTGGGGTCATCTCACCTGGAGGCCTTTGACCTCCTGACCTCTACAAAGACCCCTTTTCCGGAGAGGAAGCTACCATTCGACCCCCCACCTGGATCAACCATCCCACAGCCTCATTTACTTCTTTATGTTAATCCTCAGTCGAGGATATTTTCCCATTGATGTTTAGGGAGAGTGGAAGAGAGAGGGAAAGACAGAGAGAAAACATCGACGTGAGAGAAACACATCGATCGGGTTGCCTCCTGCACGAGCCCCGACCAGGGCCCAGGCAGGGAGGAGCCTGCAACCGAGGTACATGCCCTTGACCGGAATTGAACCCGGGACCCTGTGGTCCGCAGGCCGACGCTCTATCCACTGAGCCACACTGTCCAGGGCCCACAGCCTCATTTTGAGGTTGGGGATCGGAGGCGCAGCTGAGGAAAAGCTCTTGGCCACGGCTAGCCAGCTAGTGGCAGAGCGGGCACAGGGGCCCGGGCGTGAGGCCACCATGGCCATCATAGCATGACATGCACATTGCTTCCCGCAGGCCAGACACTGGTCTGTGTTGTACAGACTCAGAGTGACTGCACTCTACCGGAGAGGCGCAGGCACAGAGAGGTCCAGAAACTCGCCCCAGGCCACACAGCCAGGATGTGGGCCTGCGCTCCCCGCTGGGGTACCCCACGTGTCTCCTGATACATAGGCGTCGGTACACATTTGTAGGTGCTGGCAACGCAACAGTCCTCCGTGCAGCCCTGAGGCCGTGGCGGGGGAAGGACAGAAGTCTGCGGTCTAGCCGGGGAGATAAACTCAGACAAGATTATTTCCTAGAATCTGGGGGAGAGGCCAGCCGGAGAGACAGGAAGGTTCTCCCAGCAGAACCTCTAAGGAGGGTTGAAGGATGTTGCAGGCCTGGGCACAGAAGCAGGGAAGCGGGGATGAGCATGGCGTGTCCTGGGGACCACGAACAGTTTGATTTTGCTGGAGCTTAAAGCAGGAAGTGACAGGGCTGGAGGGTGGGCCGGGCCGAGGCCGAGGCTTTGGACTTGATCTTGAGGGAACTGGGGAGCCACGGAGGGTTTTAAACAGGAGGTGGGGCAAGGCCTGTGTGGCTGGGAGTGGAGGGGTTCAGCTCCAGGCCCTGGCTTGACAGGTGTGACATGAAGCTGAGATATGGGGCGGGGGAAAGGGGGCGGATGGGGGCTCAGTAGACTCTCCTCCCGCCCCTTCTGTTTACGAAGCCCCGGTCACGCTGGGAGTCTGGGGGCCTGGAAGAGAAAAGGCCTGCAGACGGACTTAGCCCTGCGCCAGCCTCTGTGTGGGTCAGGCAGGTGACGGTCTTGGGCCGTGGTCGGCAAACCGCGGCTCGCGAGCCACATGCGGCTCTTTGGCCCCTGGAGTGTGGCTCTTCCACAAAATACCACGGCCTGGGCGAGTCTATGTTGAAGAAGTGGCGTTAGACGAAGTTTAAAAAAATTTGGCTCTCCAAAGAAATTTCCATCGTTGTCCTGTTGATATTTGGCTCTGTTGACTAAGGAGTTTGCCGACCACTGGTCTTGGGGAAAGGTGTCGAACGGGACATTAAAGGAAGCGAACGGGTCAGGATTTCCCAAACTGCCTACGGGATGCAGTCCTGGAAGATCCGTGCGTGCGGCGCCACCCAACTGCCCTAAACGCTCTGAGAAGTCCGGCCACAAAAACACCGTTCTTATTTTGTCTAACCCCGTGTTTCCCAGATTTTTTTGGATACAAAGTTTTGCGGGGTTTGTTTTTTGTTTTTGTTTTTTAATTCTCTGACCACCCATGAACTTCCCTGGGGAATGGAGAGCAGTGGAACCCACTGTGGGCCTAGCCCAGGGGTGGGCAAACTTTTTGACTCGAGGGCCACAATGGGTTCTTAAACTGGACCGGAGGGCCGGAACAAAAGCATGGATGGAGTGTTTGTGTGAACTCATATAAATTCCAAGTAAAGGAGCGGAGGGGAGAGCAAGAGAACCCTCCGCTCTTTCGGCTCCGCGGGCCGGATAGAACAGCCGAACGGGTCGGATATGGCCCGCAGGCCGTAGTTTGCCCACGGCTGGTCTAGACGCAGGGGTCCTCAAACTTTTTAAACAGGGGGCCAGTTCACTGTCCCTCAGACCGCTGGAGGGCCGGACTATAGTTTAAAAAAAAAAACTATGAACAAATTCTTATGCGCACTGCGGGCCCGGGACGCGTCGGCTGCTAAGCAGGACAGGCAGCGGCACCCGGCGGGCCGGATCCATGTCCTCGGCGGGCCGCATGTGGCCCGCGGGCCGTAGTTTGAGGACGCCTGGAGAGGAAGGCGCACCAGAGCAGGAGACGTGCGCTGGGTAGAGTCGGTCCTGCAGGGACAGACACTCCTCCGAGGCTCCGTGCCTTCTGGCCCCTTCCAGGGCTCCTGGGTTACCGTGACTACACGGCCTCCCTGTGAAAAGGATCTTGTGTGTTCACGCTGGCGTTCGCGCAGACGGCACGGAGCCAGGCGCGGAACGAATACACGAATGAACGCCTCTCCAGTGGGGCTCACGCGAAATTAAAGGAGCGCATGCCGACGGGATGAGTTCGACGTCAGTAAACTTTACAGCCCTGTCCACCGAGGAGGGACTGTTTTTGTTAGACACACTGTAACCCAAGGGGCCGTACCCCCCACGACTCGCCACGGGCCTAAAATTCCACCATTAGTCACTCATTGGCCGGAGGGCGCCCAAGGCCCCAATTAAAATGTAAATGTGTGACCTGGCGGTGTCTCCAGGGGCCACCGGGCACCTCCGCATCATGCCATCATCGTTGGCAATTGGCTCATCAGATCAGCCCCGCAGGAAACGGGTACAGATGAAAAAACAACAACATAGTGTTGGGAGACGCCCACGTGGAAGAGGGAATGTGAGGCATAAAGCGATGCTGCTGGGGGTTCTCGGCGTACGGCGAGCGCAGGTGGGGCTATAAACCAGCTTGACGGCTGTCACACCGTGGCCCCCCGCCGCCACGCCCATCCAGACGGCCCGGGCCCTGTTCTTACCTCCCCGGCCATCCGGAGCAGGCTGCCGGGAGGAAGCTGCTGGTCCATGTGCCCAGGGCTGCCCGGCCCGGGGCTGGCTGTGCTCGGCAGGAAGTCCACGCGGCGTGGCCCTCCGGGTTCTCCGGCCTGGCCACCGGGGTCAGGCCAGCTTGGCCAGCTGTGGGCTCCGGACAGGACACTCCTGGGAACGGGGACAGGAAAACAGGAAGGGAGGCAGCTGCTGGCATGGTCAGGGCTAGGCCTTCCACCCTTCTCCCCTTCGCACCCCCGACTCCCCACACCCCCACCTGCACCCTCCACCAGACGGCAGCCCTTTCGGGAGCCCCGTCCTCTCCGCACCAAAGGGTGAGGTGGCCCTGGCCGGTGTGGCTCAGTGGCTAGAGTGTCGGCCTGCGGACCGAAGGGTCCGGGTTTGATTCCAGTCTAGGGCACGTCCCGGTTGCAGGCTTGATCCCTGGCCCTGGTCGGGGCTCATGCAGTAGGCAACCGATCGATGTGTCTCTCTCACATCGCCGTTTCTCTCTGTCTCTTCCCCTCCTTTCCACTCTCTCTAAAAATCAATGGGAAAACATCCTTGAGTGAGGACTAACAAAACAAAAAAAACAAGGGGTGAAGTGACAGGCACCTCTCTCAGGGGGTCTCCAGCGAAGGGCTGTAGGAGAAACCCTGCCTCTTGGCCAGAGCTGGCCCGTTCCCGCCCTGAGCAGCCCAGGCCGCCCTGAGGGGGTAGCAGATGGAGAAACCGAGGCTCCTTCTCCACGTTGGGTCTCTGCCGAAGGTCCCCTCCCAGCCGCCCCGCTCTGCCTCCGCCCCCTCGGCATTTCCTCCGGGACGTCTCCCACTGCTGACACCGCTGTGCAGTGCGGACACTGCATCATTTCTCCCCACAACTTGAATTGAAACCACATGAGAGGGAGACCCGTGTCCAGCGGCATGGAGCGCACAGTAGGCACTTAATAAATACTTGTTGAACAAAGGAAGGGAGTAAGGATCAGGCCCAAGGAGGGGAAAGGACTTGGCCAAGTTCACTCGAAAACCCGCGAAAGGCCAAATCCACGTCCCAGGCCTCTGCTTCCCCCGGGCCAGGGCCCTTTCTGATTTCTCCCAGGCTGTGTCCCCGGGGTAACCAGGAGTGCCCGCCGTCCTCTTCACGTATCTCCTCTATCCACTGCCCAAAAGGGGGGCCCCTTGCTCTGTGGGCTGCAGACACCCCCACCCCCACCCCCAACACCACCCTGAGAGAATTATTTCCCAGCATAGACCAGGGCTCTACAAACGTTTCCTATAGAGGGCCAGGCACTGTCTGGGGCTTTGCCAATCATGAAGGTCCCTGTTGCATATCCTTCACTCTAGCACCCTAATCAGCCAGAGGCCGTATGGACATGAACGGGCATGGCTGTGTCCCAATAAAGCTTTATTTACAAAAGCAGGCCGCTGGCAGATTTAGCAACTACAAATACAGGATACCCAGTTCCATTCGAATGGCAGTGTCCTCTATTTTATCTGCAACCTCAGGCCGGGGCCGGGGGGTCGGGGGGGGGGGGGGGGCCGGGCTGCAGCAGGCTGACCTCGGCATGGACTCTGGGTTGGCGTGAGCCTTGGAAGCGACAGGAAAGAGAGCCCAGGGCACCTTCCATGTGTATCTCTTTTGTCTTCCCAGCAGCCCTTGGAGGGGAGACATGGGGCCCCCCGTTTTACACGCGAGGAAATGGGAGTTCAGAGGAGGAAAAGACGGAGCCCAGGTCCCTACAGCTGGTCAGGGCCAGATCCAGGGTCCAAACCCAAGGCCGTGTGGCCCGAAAGCCACGCTCTCCGAAACCGGTCTCATGGGACAACCGAGGTTCGAGGAGGTGGGGTGATGTGTCTGGGGCCCACCGCCCGGGGACAGGCCTGTCCAGGACCGGACGAAGGCCTCCTGGCTCCCCGTCCTCTGAGGTTTCCAGGGGCCGCCCAGCACTTCTGGGCATGAACTTGTGTTGCTGTTGACCTTTTGGGTTCCTGGTGTGTGTGTGTGTGTGTGTGTGTGTGTGTGTGTGTGTACATGTGTGCACACACGGGTGCACAAATAAGACCTGAAGGCAGAGACCTAACAGTTTCTGGGGAGGTGGGTCTTGTCTGGGAGCAGATTAGGGGCTGAGAGGTGAGGGGCTGATAGATGGGTTCATTGGGATCAGCTTCTCAATGCCTGTGACATGTGGGCCAACGACTCTTCAGTGGGGGGGGGGAATCCTGTGCATTACAGCGTGTTTAGCAGCACCCGCCCCCCCCCCCCACGATAGCACACGCACCAGTCGCGTGTGACGAACAACAAGGTCGCCAGACGTCACCCCGTGTCCTGGGGTGGGGGGAGGGGAGGGGTGGGACACAATCACGCCCAGCTGAGAACTACTGATTCTGACTGATGCGGAGGTTTGAGCCGACGGAAGGGTGAGGGGGGAGCCCGTGCTCACCCCTGATCCTCCCCAGGTTTTCGGCAACAACACCCCGGGCAGCCAGGAGGGGCCGTGGGGAAACCCTCACCAGAGGAGAGGGCTTGTCTCGGCCACGCGGTGACCGTCGCTGAGGACACGGCGCACACGGCGCAGGCCGCGCAGGCTGTGTTCGGGGCGATGCCCGGGGCCCGAGGTGGGGGTCTGCCTGTGCACCAGGCGCTGCTGCCCTTACTCAGGGGCCCGCGCTAGGCCTGCCCCCCCCCCCCCGGCCCCCGCGGACTCCGCAGGGTGGTCAGGGGATCTGTCGGTCCCATTTTTGCTCCGTGTCCCCTCCCTGCTTCGTTCCCTCAACAGGTGTTGGGGGCCCACCCCTGAGGACCCCCAGGAGGGGATAAAGGGGAGAGAATTGGGGGCCCAGGGCTGCCGCTCGGGAAAAGGTTTGAGCAGGAGACTTGGGGATGCAGGAGCCCGGCCGTGTGGGTGGCTGGCTTCCCTGCATCGGGCTGGGCTGGTGGAGAGAATGAGCTCACCTGCTTGGAGAAGCCCTTGGCTGGCGCTGGGATCTGGGGTCGGGGAGCGGTCCCCAGGGCCCGACAGAGAGGAGCTTGGGGGTTGAGAATCCCTCCCCCCGGCCTGGCTGCAGCCCAGCAGTGGCTGCCTGTGGTCTGGCCCCAGTGCAGGGGACAGACCTCCCCCGTGGCTGGCACCGGCTCAGGGGCCTCTTCCCAGCCGCGGCGCGGAAAGTGAGAGGGGCTGACGTGGGAATGACCTCACACCCGCCCCCCCTCCTCCAGCGCCTCTCCTGGGGGTTCGCTGCTGCTGGGAAGCAGGACCTCCCGGGGGTCCTCGGGGGAGAGGAGGCTCCTAGAAGATGAGGCAGGCTGAACCGAGTGGGGGGTCCTGGAGTCCCCAGCCAGGGCCAGGGGCAGGTGTGGAGGAGACAGAAAGGCCTCCTTGAACCCCCAGACCTCCGCTGCTGCCTCTAGGAGATCTGAGGTTTCCCTTAGAAGAGTCACCAGTGTGGGGGGAGGGGTGTGTGCTTTAGAAAGTTCTAGAGGGCAGAGGGGACTTGGACACTCCTATGCTACCTGTCCCACTACCCTCTGCCCAGGCATCATCACATCTACTTCTCCCAACGGCCATGGGCGTTCATGTGACAGATGAGGAAACTGAGGCACGGAGGATTGAAGAAACTTGCCTACGCCGGAAAGGAGAGCGTCGGCATGCAAATCCAGGCGTGTCAGAGCCCTAGCCCCGTGCTGGGGGTTATGGGTCAGCCCTTCTCAGACTGGGGTGGGCAGAAGCCCCTGAAAACCGCACTGCCATGCAGAATTTAATTCGGCCTGAGGTGGGGTCTGGACCCCGCATTTCTCAGCTCCCGGGGCCGGGACGTGGCTGGTAAAACGGTCAAGAGCCTGGCATAGGCCTTGAGTAAGTGGAAGCATTCTCTCTGTTTCCTGTTAAAGTCCCTAAACGTGCTCCGCGCATAGTAGGTGCTCGATCAACAGCGGGTGTCATTGTCCCCGTGAAGCACGACCCTAGAGAGGAGGAGCTCGGTGAATTCTAGAGCCTTGTGCCCACAGGTAATTGGAACTAAAGCGGACTTAGAGTTGAACGGAGGCATCAAGGAAGACTTCCTGGAAGAGGCGACATCCGAGATGGGACTTGAAGGACCAGAAAGAATTCTCCGCGGAGCACAGGAGGCAGGGCATTGGAGACAAAGGGGAGAGCAGAGCCCAGGTGTGGAGAGGGGGAAAAACGGGACAGGGAACAGACCCCCCCCCAAGCCACACGGTGGCCGGAGGAAGGGGGTGTGGGGCAGGTGAGCCGAAAAGGTTACGTCGGGCAGGACCAGCTCCGTGATTTGCAAAATGGAAATGCACGGCCCCTTGGAGAGGGGTGGGTGTTTGGATGGGTGGGTGTCCTCCGGCTGCTGTAACACGTTGTCACAAACTGGGTGGCTGAAGACAACAGCCACTGATTCTCTCACGAGTAGGAGGCCGAGGCCAGAAGCCCCCATGCCCACCCAGGGGTCAGGGAGGCTGAGCTCCCTCGAAGGCTCTGGGGAGGGTCCTTCCTGCGTGTTCCAGGTCCCGTGGCCCCGGGCACTCCTCGCCTGCGGCCGCATCACACCAACACCTGCCTCTGCCTTCACGGGACCTTCCCTCCTTCCCGCTGTGTCTCTTCTAAAGGACACTTGTCCTTGGATGGAGGGCTCCCTGGAATAATCCGGATGATCTCACCTCGAGATCCTTGACTTCATGACATCTGCAAAGATTCCTTTTCCGAATAAGGCCACAGGTTCCCTGGGCTAGGACCTGGATAGAGCTTTTCGGGGGCCACCATTCGTTCAAACCACTGCCGCGGCCGGCAAAGGAAAATGCCTCGAGTTCTGCCCGTGTCTGGCCTTTGCCTGTGACACATTCTTCTTCAAAGAACCGTCCTCCGGGGGCTGAGCAGCCGCCAGCTGGCCTGCGGTGGCCGGGGGGTGGGGCCCGGGGGAGCAGGGCCAGAGGAGGCCTGCTGACAGGTAGGGCCCTTCCCAGCTTTGATTCATTGACCGTCTGGGCAAGAGCTGGCCCGAGCCTCCAGGAATTACAAAAATGCCTCACACATACTTTCCTCCGGCTGGCGGTTTTGTTCTCCGTCTGCAGAGAAGGCCTGTCTGCTGGGCTAACCCCGCAGCCCCCGAACCCTCTCCCGTCTGCACGCCGCCCACCTCTTCCCCCAGAGACACCCTCTCTCTTAACGGCCTGGTCATGGAGGCCGGAGTGGGCAGGGCTTGACCGCGTCCTCATAATTGAAATAGTTGGCCCCTGCATCTAGGCCAAAGCAGGGTGGTGCTTCCCCCAAGTCAAAGGGAGGGATTCAGGCTGGACTCCGCTCAAGGCGGCGGGAGGGGGGTGCGGGAAGCGTCCCGGGATGCTGAAGCCAGTGGCCCAGCGGAAGGCTCTCCGCCGGACCCCAGAGGACCCGAGTGGCCTGGGAGTGAGGCTGGGACAGAGGCTCGAGGCCCGCTGACCCCCACGTCCCTGCTTCTGTCCTGGTGCCGTCCTTCCCAGCCCTCCCCCTCATGCACCTCTGGGCCTCACTCCAGCCTCACAGAATCCCCCACGTTGTAGGAAGAACACCCATCGATTAAAAGACGTTTCTAAATCCTGGGGGCAGGGGGAGCTTCTGAGGCCCCTGTTCTGCACCCTGGGGACTCAGAAGTCCTCTGTGGGTCAGGCCAAGGCCCTCGTTGGCGTCTGTGTCATCCTGGGTCCTTCTAGAAACCCCCTCACTGGGTTCCATTGGGTGCTGGACATCCGCTTTTGCAAAGGCCGCTGCAGAAGGAACAGGTGGAGGCCGGCACCTCATCCGCCCTCCGTGGGTCTCGAAGGAGACATCGCTGCCCCCCACCCCCACCCCAACCCCACCCGGCTCCGTTTTCCGGGGCTCAAGAAAGCCTCCTCTTTTCTGATGGTGAGAACTGCTTGAGTTCAGATCACATTTCCCTTGTCCCTTTGGCCGCCAGGAATCTCAAGCCAACTCTGCAGCTCAGCCGCGGTAATTCTGTGGCCCTTCGCGACCCGAAACATTTATGTGCTTTCTCTCTGCAGTCTTAGCTTTCTCTCCCTGTTGATACCGCCCCTGGTGCTGACTCGCTTTATCTGTTGTGTCAGTATTTTTATGATATGCCTTTCCGTGCTGTTTGGAACAAAGAGAGCCCTATTTAAGGACAGTGGTTCCATTATGACGTTAGATTTATTGCTGAAAATGTGGGTTTTTTAGCGTGATCAGTGAATTCCCCTTCCACATAGTCTGAATTTAGGGCAGAGGTGACCTGAGAAGACCTCTTTCTTCTACCTCTGAGCCTGAGTACCTGGGCTCATAGAAGCCCTCAGGGTCTTGACCAGGTGAGTGACAGGTGATGAACATGAAGATAAGCAAATATCGCCCACCCGGGTGTGACTCAGCGATTGAGGTCACCGTATGATTCCCCGTCAGGGCACATGCCCCGGGTTGCGGGCTCCATCCCCAGTAGGGGGCGTGCAGGAGAGATCCATGATTCTCTTTCATCATTGATGTTTCTATCTCTCCCTCTCCCTTCTTCTCTGAAATCAATAAACATATTTAAAAAAAAAAGAAGAAGAAGAAGAAGATAAGCAAATATCTCCCAAACTGAGTGAGGTCAAGAGGGTCCCTTTGCCTCCCAGGCCTCAGTCTGTCAAATGGAGACAGCAAACGGGTCCCGCCCTCAGAATGGCTGGGGGGATGTGATGATGGGGCAGAAAACGCTATGGAAACAGTAAGGGACAGAACCATCCCCGAACCGTGGGCTTGTGCACCCAGGGGCATGGCTGTTGGCCATCCTCCTCCTCCTGGGGGGGGGGGGTTGAGGGTTCCCCCTGACCTTTGACCTCCAAAAGCGGGGGTGGGAGGAGGCTCGGCTGGGCCTCTGGGCTGCCCTGGCTCCACCACCTCCCTGGGGTGAGGGAGCCTCTCCGTGCAGGTCTTCTCAGGACTGGGGCTGCGGGGGCCTCAGAGAAGCCATCAGCCGGAGGTCTGTCTGCTAAAGGCCCTTAGACAGACGTGGGCAGAGCCGGGACGATGGGCAGGCCCAGGAGGTCCCCAGGCAGAGAGCCCCAGGTGTCCAGCCGTGGACAATTGATTGCAGGTGGGACCACGCCCCCGGGTGACCCTCCTCCCCCGGCACATCGCTGGTCCTGCGCTCTGGACCTCCTGACCCAGGGGTCCTCAAACTACGGCCCGCGGGCCACATGCGGCCCGCCGAGGACATTTATCCGGCCCACCGGGTGCCGCTGCCTGTCCTGCTTAGCAGCCGACTCGTCCCGGCCCGCAGTGCGCATAGGAATTTGTTCATAGTTGTTTTTTTTTAACTATAGTCCGGCCCTCCAACGGTCTGAGGGACAGTGAACTGGCCCCCTGTTTAAAAAGTTTGAGGACCGCTGCTGACCTCTTCTTCCTGAGAGAACATCTAGGTCCCGAGAAGCAATGAGCAGCCACGGCCAAGGTCAGGACCAGCTGCTTAGAATAATGACCCCGCCTGGTGCTGGCCCAGCCATCTACCAGGTGGAGACCACACCCCTGATAGGACACACCTGGGAAGCCGCTGAAGGTTCTGTAAGATCTTTCCCTGGAACCTTCTCTAAAATCCCTGCCCTAAACCCCTTGGGATGGAGGACCCAGGGCGCTCTCCCTCCGGGGAGCATGCCCAGGCCCCCCCTTCCCTCTCCATTTCCTTTCCCTCTCCCCTCCCCCAGCACCTTACCTCTGGGTCACCCTGAGCTTCCTCACTCCCAAGCTCCAAGGGCCCTTCCTTTGCCCCGAGAACTTGTTTGCTGGGCCCATTTCTTCCAGGAGTTGCTTTTCCTGCCTCTGCATTCACCCAGGAAACCTTCTCTGACCGTTTGGGTCTTGGTTCTGAATTCCTTCCTCGCCGGAACCCAAGGACCGAGGCTGGTCTGACCCCCACCTGTCAGACACACAGTGCCTTTCCCACGGCCCCCGGCAGGCCCTTCGGTGCTCACAGGGGAGAGGACAGGACCCCCCTAGGCCCTGCCCCGCCGAGAGGGCGGGCGTGGCTGCCTGAGGTTCATTCTCTCCCCACCTCCACCTGTGGATGGGCCAGCAGCCGGTCCCACTCGCACAGCGTTTCGGCCTCCTGGGCTCCTCTCGGCAGCCCTGTGAACAGGCAGGACACCCTTCACCACGGACTCCTCTGGCAATGTCACAGGCAAGGGAGCTGCACTCACCGGGGGGCGGGGGTCACAGGGCCCAAGTCTCAGGGTGGGGGGGCTTCCCAGCAGATCAGGGGACCTCCCTCCCCGCCCCCAATAACCGTGGAGCCGTCCTTTGTTCTCTTGGCTGGGCCGGGCCAGGGCTGGGAGCAGAGCACCTGAGAGCCCCCCCCCACCCCCCCAGACAGAGGTGGCAGAACCTGCAGCCCAGGTGGCCCCAGCCCTGCAGGACGGCCTGAGGTGCTGCGTCCCCGCATCTCCCCTCGTTTTTTGTGCTTTGGCGTTTGTTTTCCCCTAGTTTCCTAGGAAAGGGATCTTTGGAATAAGCCTCAACCTCGTCTCCCATGAGCGAAGGGGAAGGGAGAGGACTCGGGTGGGGTGTGGCCTGGCGTGGGCTGGAGCCTGCAGGGAGGGGCTGAGAGGCCGGGGCTGCGGGAGGAAGAGGCTAAAACAGCTGTGCGCCTGGCTCCCGGGCCTCGCCCCGCCCCGCCCGCGCTGCCCTGGGCAACAGGCACTTGGCATCCCGGTCAACGCAGGAGTGAGGCGGGGAGGAGCGCAGGGGGCCCTTCTCAGACGCTAACCTTCACCTGCGCAGGGGGGGTTGTCCGGGATCTTGTGAGCAGGCAGGTTCTGACGCAGCAGGCCCGGGGTGGAGGGGGGGCGGGGGGCGGGGGGCAGGTTCTGCGCTTCGGGTCCGCTCCCAGGTGAGGCCCGTCCCTGCACAGGATGCAGGGGGCGCCCTGCGAGTGGTCTCCCCACCTTCCCCTGGGACCTGCAGGAGCTTCTCCCATCACCCCCAGCATCCCAGGTGGCTCCTCCATGGTCCCCACTAGCCTGGGAGCATCCGGGAGGGGCGGACTGGATCCTCGCCGCCAACACAGGACCTGACACGCACAAACATCCGTGAACAAGCCAGGAGGGGACCATCAGGAAAAACGTCCCAGGTCCCCAAAATGGATCTCAGCTGGGGGAGCCCAGGCCCAAACCCTAGAGCCAAGTACAGGGAAGATGCTGGGGCTCCCCCGGGGCCCCTGTGTCTGTCTGTGGTTTCAGAGTCTCTCGTTCCCAAGGGAAGGGTCCCGGAGGCCGGGGAGCGGGGTGCAGCGGCCCCAGGGCTGAGGCAGGAGGAAGGATGGCAGTGTCCGCTGCGGAGGGCGGCTCGGGCCCAGGAGAGCCGGACAGAAAGGCCCTGGTTCTGGCCCCAGCATCCTGCCTGATTCCGGACAGGAACCTTGAACTTCCTGCTGCAGAGTCATTCATTCATTCACACCCGCTGCTCGCACTTCCCCGCGGATGGTCACGGTCCATTCCTTGAGGACAGAGGCCTGGGCAGCTGATATGGTCCAGGTCCCTGAAGTTCTGTGGAGGGGGGACAGCCTCGGAGGTGGAGCTCGAGGGTGGCCCTGAGCAGCTGTGATCCTGGGCAAGTGGCTTCATCGCCCTGAGCCTCAGTTTCCCCCTCTGTTTAATGGGGATGGTGACTCGGGACTCATGAGATGACAGAGGTGAGTGAAGGGCTGGGAGTGAAGGAGCAAAGACATCGACGAATACCCCTCCCCTCTTTGGGGCAGCCCTTCCCTTCCCTTCCCTCGCTGACCCCTTTAGTGGTGGAGGCACCCCCTCTCCCACCCCCTGCCCTTAGCTGACCAGAGCCCCATCCGACGGCGGCCTGCGCAGGACAGAGATCCTCCCCGACCCCTCCAGCCCCATCTCCCCACATCAGGACACGCTGGAGAGCTTGCCAAGAGCAGATTCTTTATTAATTTCTTTTTTTTTTCTTCTTTTAAAAAAAAGGATTCCTTCAGTATAAAAAAATAAATATTTTAAATATGACATTGAATAAATAAAAATAATTCTGTCAGTATGAAACATTCCCACAGGGTACATTCATCACAGAGGAATTTGTCCCCAAGGCCAAGTCCTATCCAGTAGAAAGGACAGCGGGAAATCTGGGAGGGCGCACGGAGCACAGAGCTAGCGGTGTGGGTGGGAGAGACGCCCAGGTACTGGGGTTTGGGGGGGATCCATGGGGGGGCGTGGTCCGAAGGTAAAAACATCTGTACCATCTGAAAGGAAATGAACTTCTCGCGGGATTCGCAGCTCCAGCCCCACACGCTGTCTATTCTGGAGAGCCATCCGGGCAGAGCTGGACTGCTTCTGTCAGGGGGGACGTCCCCACGGAGGGGACAAGAACTGGGGGGGGGGGGAGGGGGATGACAACAAGGAGGAGAGACAAACTAGTGGTGCTTGGTTGTTTAACAATTTAAATAATAAATAAGGTCCCCAATACTCCTCTCTCAATAAAATGCAACAGGATGGCCCTCTCCCTCCTCCTGGGCCCAGCAGGTGACGGACTGCACAGAGGGGTCAACCCCGGCTTAGGAACCACGCGGGACGGGACAGCGGCTGCCCTACAGGGGCGCAGGGAGGAAGCCAGGGCTGTGCTGGTCCCTGAGCCTCAGAGGCGGCCCAGGTTGGCCTGGCATGGGGGGGGGGGGGGTCATGTCCACGGGGTGATGACATGATGTGTGACCCACCAGCCAAGCCTTTTGTGCCAGAGAGATGAGGCGGGCAGCAGGCTGAGATTTGAACCCATCGACCCATCGGAAAACATGGGGTCTCCATGGTCTCTGACACCCCCCTTACATCCTCATCTTGTGGAAGAGGCAGACAACTCCAACTCCACCCCCTACCCCCACCCCAGGCCCAGGGCCGGCCTGCTGCCTGCTCACCTGCCCTCGGTGGGGCTGGGGTGGGCTGGGGGAAGCACTCAGAGAAGACAGAGGTGCAAAGTGCAAAAACTGCATTGGCTGAGCTGCTCGCAAGGCAGCCCGCTCAGGGTTTGAGAAGCAGCCAGGCGCTGCTGTGCTCTCCGCCGCTGCCCCAGCTCCGAGCCCGGAGGGCGTTTCTCCACTAGCCTGGCCCCAGCACAAAGGAAAAGATCGGGTTCCCTGCCTGGGAGCCCAGACATGGGTGGGGGCGTGGAGGGAGGGGGGCCAGGAGGGACCACAGCTTCCTGGTCCACATCCCAGGGCCTCCCTGGCCTCCGGAGCAGGGCCTCCTCCCTGCACCGCCCCGTTCCTGAGGTCCAGCCAGGCCCTCGCGCTCGCTCACTCGCTCGCCCTCTGTGGGTGTTCGGGCCACCAGAGAAGGCGCCTCCCCGCTGTGTGCGAGCTTGCTGGGTGCTGGGTCCCGGCTGCTCCACCCCCTCCTCGACTGCTAGTCTAGAGGCAGGCAGCGTGGGGACAAGGACACAGGGACAGGCAGGTCACCCCCCGGGCTGCCTGGCCCACAGCCCCTCTCTGCACAATTCCAGGGGCACCCCGAGAACAGCGGTGAATGACCCCCCTGGAGCCAAGCAGCATGCGGCCCTGGGAAGAGGCCCCCCTCTAGCCACTCCACAGAGTGCCCAGCCTGCCTTGCCTTCAGGATCCTGACACCCCAAAACACAGCGGGGGGTGGAGGGATGGCTGACCAGTTCTCTCGGATTCCAAGCCTTCTCTGAGCTTCGCCCATAAGGCTCATCCCACTTGTAACATCTTCCGTTTCCAGACCAGCCCCGCTAAGGCCCGGCGCTGGCCCTGGCTCCCGAGAAGGGGCCACCCTATTATTTCTATTGGGTAGAGAACAGGGAAAGGGGGATTCGTTTTGCCACCGAAAGCACCAATAAGTTAATATAAATAGGGCATCATAATAAATAGACAACTGTGCCGGGTCAGACACACAGCGTTCTGGGGTCTCAGGCGCTTCCCTGAGACCCTGACCTCAAGTTCTGCTGTCCCCTTGCTCTGGGGACCAGAGACGGCCTCTGTCCCCCTCAAGTACCTTTGTGTGACCTCACGGGGCCTCCAGAGGCCTCGGCTGGGAGCTGCCACTCTGCACGACTCCGTCCTTCCCCTCCGTGACAGACCCTCCCCCAGGAGGAAGACCTGGGTCCCCTCCCAACCTCCTCACCTGACTGTGCCACCGGCCCGCCTCCACATCCCCCACCTCCGGGTCCAGCCGCCAGAGCCCGGCCGTCCTGGGCCGCGGGGAAGATGCGGCCCGAGGAAGGGGAGCCCATCCAGGCTCTCAGCGCCTTCCCTCCCAGGCCCGCAGTCAGCTCCTCGGCCTAACATCTCCCACCAGAGCTCCTTTCTCTGACTTCCACGCCCCACACTCACAGAGGCCCCGGGGTCCTGGGATCCCAGCGCCTGTGGCCTGCCCCACCCAAACCTCCCCAAGTCCACCCAAGGGCAGCAAAGGCACTGATGCTGGTCGTTCCGCCGGGGGTCGGGCAATCCCCCCCGACCCTGCTGCCTCGCCCGTGGTCAGGGTCGCCGGAGATCCTGTGTTCGGTTTGGTCACGAAGGCCCTGGCCGCGGGGACACGTGGGGCAGAAGTCCGGCCCACACGCCCCTCACAGCCTCGCACCCCAGGGCCCGGCTGGATCTCCCCGAAGAGGCTGGAGACCGGCCTTGCCGACGGACGGGAGTTTGGACGTTGCTCGGTTCCGGCACAGTCCTCCCCGGAGGGGCACGGGCGGGCCAGGAAGCCCCCGGGCTCTGCCAGCCGATGGCACTTGGGTCTGGCGAGGCTTCGGGCCCTGGCCACAGGGCGAGAGGCCCCTGAGTCGAAGGCCGTGGCCGCTGCGCGCTCCGAGGCCCCCCTTCTAGAAGGCCTGGGCCAGCAGGGCGATGACCTGCTTGTACTTCCCCAGGAGCTGGCAGCCCATCTTCTTCTTCTGGAAGACGTCCTTGTCCGCGGTGTCGGGGCCGTAGGCCACCTCCACGTGGCCCACGTGGTACTTGCTGCACAGGCGGCAGTGCACGTTGCTCAGCAGGCCGCGCAGCGTGTCCGCCGTGGCGTTCAGCTTGCCCTGGAGGCTGACGGCGGTGGGGTTGAGGGTCCTCTGGTCCCGCGTGATGTTGCCCAGCGAGGCGCCAAGGTAGGCGACGATGCGGTACAGCTCCACCAGCCGGGCCTTCTCCGTGCCGTTGGCGTGGAAGGGCGGGAAGTCCGTCACGTTGGGGCTGCACAGCTTGTCCAGGTTGTTGGGGAATGGTTCCCCCTGGGCCGTGTACTGAGGAGCAGAGGGGTGGAGGGTGGGGGGTGACGAGAGAGCCAGGGACAGGCCTCCCAGCCCTTGGGGCGAGCTCTCAGGACTCAGTTTCCCACCTATGGCACAGGGACCCCACTACTGTCCTGCAAGCATCTCAGGAGGGTGAGGGCCGGAAGCAGTCACGGGGTGAATGCGCTTGGGAAAGGGCCAAGGCCTGTACCAGGGAAGGCGCAGCAGCAGCAGCAGCATCACGGTCGGGACCATATAGGGAACAGGTGCCCACCTGCTTGCCCTTTCACCCACTGCACTCCCCGTCTTCCTGGGAGGCTCTGCGCCCCCCGACACCCACAGCCACTGCCACTCCCAGCGGCACCCCCCCCCAGGCACCCCCACTTCTGTCCCCTTTGTCCCTCATCGGCCTCCGGCTCCATGTGGGGAAGAGCTCCCATCTCCCCCCTCCTCTGCCCCACCTAACGGGGCACCCTGGGAAAGTGATTGCCAGTCTCCAGGCCTGGGCTGGGGGTGGGGGTGGAGCGGGAGCTGGGGGAGTTTGGGGTGGTTGAACCAAGTCCCCTCCCCATTCTCTCCCTCCAGCTACAAAAGGGTCCCTTCCCTAAGGAGCCCTGCCAGCCCAGGTCAGTGCCACAAACATCTCTCCCCTCCCCCTCCTTCCTCGGGGCCTGGCGGGGGGCGGGGGGCGGCGGAGGGCTTACATAGAGAATGAAGAGGGCGTTGGCACTGCTGTTGAGTTGCACTAGTTGGTTCCTGATCTGGTTCATGAGGTTGCTGTGACATGGGTGGCGCGTGACGCAGGTGGCATTGACAGGGGTGATGGGAAGGGGGCTCCCCGCCCCGTGTTTCCAGTGCAGAACCAGCAGCAGGGGCACGACTCCTGGGGACAGGCAAGGAGGAGTCAGGAGCAGGCGGGTGGGGGGTGGGCAAGGGGGGTCCGGGCAGAGGGCGGCCCTCGTGGGCCCTGGGGCACCGTGCCCCCGCCCAGCCCCCAGCTCTGGCTTCCTGCGGCCTGGCTGGTGCACGCGTGTCCACCGTGGCTCTGCCTCTGTGCGTCTCCCTCTCTCCAGATGGCTAACTCTGTCTCCGCTTCTCTCCACCCTCATCTCTCTCTGCTTCTTCCTGAGAACAGGGGTGAAGGGGCAGGCCCTGAGCTGTTGTCACCCATTGGGAGCGGGGCCCAGAATGACACCATCTATCCAGCCCCAAGCCCCCTGGACCTCAGGCTGGGAAGGCCCCGTGACCCCGGCCCAGGGGGTCTAAAGAATCTCTCTTGTCCCATCTCCCAGGACGGTCAGATTCCTACGCGTTGTTTTATAGGTTCTCTGCTGACCCACTTACCCCTCCCAAATCTGTCACGTGACGTGGGCTCCCTGGGTCCTGGGTCCCCTAATGCGGTCCCCCTCCCCTCCCCGTTTCTTCTCTCTCTGTCCCTCTCCCGATGCGGCCCCTCCCCTACTAGAACTCTGAACTCCATCCAGTTCTGTGGCCCGGCTCCCCCATCCATCCCCAAATCCTCATTCGAAACTCTCTGTCCCCCAGCCCTGCCCAGCCCTTCATCTCCCTGCCCTCCTCCCTCTCTCTCTCCTACTCCTTGCCCCAGGCCCTGGGTGGGGGGGGGGGGGCGCGAGGACAATCCAGGGGTCCCACAGGTCCCCAGAGCCTCGGGGAAGAAGAGGAAATGGTGCAAGCAGAAAAGGGAAAAGGTCGCGGGCAGACAGGTGGGCGGGGGAGGAAAGAAAGTGAAAGGTGGCAGGAGAGCTGGGAGCTGTTGGGGCCCGTCCCCGATCGCCCCTCCCCTAGGGCCCCCGCTTCCCCCTTCACTCCTAAGTCCCCTCAGAGGGGCCTTCCCAGGTGATTCGGTGGCAGGGGCCGGGGTGAGCAGACCGGTGAGGCTGGGGAAGCCCTGAGGCTGGGGTGCAGTGAGGTGCAGGAGCTTTGTGCTCGGATCCCCTCGCAGCTGGGACAGCGGCAGCCTCAAGTTCACTTTCCGGAGTATCCCGTTCCGCCCAGCATCCCCAGGCCATGCCGAGTCCCCGGGATAACTGGGGGTCCCCTGCACGGGCCCAGCTCACCTAGCACAGCCCGCAGCTTTTCAGGTATTAGCCGATGGAGGCGGCACCTGCTCGCGTCCCGGCCAGAGTCTGCAAGCGGCTCGGCGGCCGGCGCCCCTCCCAGGGAGCAGCCCGGGACGCAGTTGGAAAAGAGAAAGCGGAAAGACAGAAAGAAAGAAAAGAGGGAGGGTGAGTCCGGGAGGCAGCGGAGAAGGAAGGCAGCAGGGAGCGTGGCAGGACTGAGGAGGAGGAGGAGGAGGAGGAGGAGCAGGAGCAGGAGCAGGAGGTGGAGGAAGGCTGCGGCGCCCCCTCCTTGGCCCGCCAACCTGCTGGCCCCCGGGCGGGAGGGCTAGGCGCACGGTGCCGGGACCATGTGCCTGCACTCGCCCCGGCCGGCCGGCGGCACCCAGCGCCTCCAGCGGCCGGGCCGGCTGCGCGGGCGCCCCAAGCGTCCATCTGTCTGCGGCGGCGGGTGGGTGTCCCGTCCCGATCGCCAAGTGCTCGCTCGCTCGCAGCAGGGCGCGGAAGCCGGCGCGGGGCGGGCGGCGAAATTACCTGCTGCCAAGACCTTCATTATGGGCTGCACTCCAGCGGCCTCGGAGGAGACCTTAGATGCCGGCCGTTTTCAGAGGTTCATGCTCAAATGGGAAATTTGCCTGATTTATATACTGGAGCCTGTGTTGTAAGACAGAGAAACGGCTATATTTAGCAGGGATCCCCGTCCAGGAAGTTGTTTGAGGTGCATCATAGGAAATTATGAATGGAAGAAAGTGAGAGTGAAGGGGGGGGGAGCGAGGGGGGAGGGTGGGGAGACCAGACTTTTTCCCTCTTCTAAGAATTTGATTGATAAAATTATAATGAACTCTTCTTCGACAAAACGCGCTGTGGTTTTCCTGAGTGGCTTGCCCTGAAGATGGGGAAGGGGCGGGGGGAGGGTCCCCAGGCCGAGTCATCAGGGTCCCCAAGTAGTGGGCGCCCCAGACAGCCCTGACTCACCTGGGTTTGGGGGAGGTGGCTTGAGACTAAGCACGCAGATGGAGGCTGGCACCTGTGGCCCCCCTGATGGAGGGTTTTGGGGGACAGGGGGCAGGAGGCAGGCTGGGGTTTGGCGGAGAAGGAGAGTCCAGGAAGAGGGGCTGGGACCCGGCCTGGACTTTAGACAGTAATAAAGCGGAACAGAATGTGGGCGCTGGGAGCCACCTCATAGGTAGCCTCCCTCCACCTGCCCGTTGCCACTGGGCAAAGGGGAGCTCCCCAGGGAACAGTTGTCCGGGGTCCCCCAGGACCGGGCCCCCCCCCACCCACCCCATCAGCACGCCTGCATGGCTGGGGAGGGGGCTGGGAGGATGGGGGTGGGGGGTTGCTGTGACTGGGTCATTTGGGGACAGACAGCTTCTGGGAAGGTGTTTGGGGTCTGGATTTTACCTAAACTCGTTACAACTCCCCTCCCCCTCCACGGAAGGCAGGCCAGCGTGCCCACTGGAGGGACATCTGAAGTGGAGACCTCGAGGGGCTTAGCAAATCGGACCGGGGTTCCTCCTCAGGAAGCAGAGGGGTGGCGGGGGAGGGCGGAGATCGTGTGCCCCTCCCTCACCTGCCCTGGGAGGCCCGTGGCAGCCTCGGAGAACGGTGGTGGCCCCACAAGGTGCTTCCAGATTCGCGAAGGCAGGGTCACAGATTCTATCCGGGGGGACCCGGCCAGGAGCACAGGGGCTCCTCCCGTATGAAAACCATTTAGTTAACATGAGGTGGGGGGTGATGGTCAGAGAGCAGGAATCCGGGGCCTCCCTGTCCCACGCGTTGCCGGGGGCCCCACTGAGCTCATTCTCCTGGGACCCCACCGCAGCCCTCCCACCTGACCCTGAGCAGAGAGGAGGGCGGGAGAGTTGGTTTTCCAAGGTCGGGGAGCCCCACGGCCTTTCCCTGGCCCCCAGTACTCCCTCCCACCCCTCCCCCATCCTCCACGCGTGCCCCCCACTCCTGCTCCTTGCCACATCCCAGACCTGCCCAGCCAGGCATCCCTCCCTCCTCGTGCCGGGACGGCCCTAGTGCCTGCTACCATCCACCCCCCCCCCCAAACACACTCTGCCCCATGCAGGCTCGCTTACCCCATGTTCAGGGGACCTGGGATGTGGGGCAATAAAATTGCCAATCTCACCGGGCACTTCCCAGCAGGGAGGAGGCTAGGAGAGCCCAGGCCAGCTCTCCTTCCTTTTCCCTGCCCCCCAATACCTTGTGTCTTTCTTGGCGGGGGGCGGAGGGGACATAGAAGGCCCCACCTGCACTTGCCCCTCCCATACACCTGCTCTGTGGTCAGCATACACCCCCAGGAGGCCCACCCCTCCCCGCCTGGATCAGACAACCCCGCAGCCCAGGGCATTGCAGCTCACCTCCCTCTTCTCACAACACCCCCCCTGCCCCCCCAACCTCTTGCACAAAGGCCTGGACACTGGGAGCACGTGAACTCTGGGTCAGCCTCCGGCCCCACCCCCACGTCTCTCGGACCCCTGTCACCTTACTCAGCTTGGATTTTAGACATGGACCCCAAAGCCATTGGACCAGGGGCCCACTGTGCCCCACGGAGGGACCCCCTGGGTTTCCCTGCCCGAGTCTCTCACTGGATGTCCTGATTCTCCGGTGGCCGGCCTCCACCTTGTCCCACCGCGCCCCTGGCCCAGCCCCTCCCCAGCATCCTTCTGCATGGACTTCTAAGGCCTTGCACCGCCCTCGGCCCGCCCCCAACCCCCATCAACCCTGCAGTCACCCCCCAATCGCTGCAGAACCTCAGCCCCACCCCACAGGAAACAGGAAGTTGGGGCAGAGTCTAGGAGACACTCAACCCCTATCCTGACCGGCCCCTTCCCTGCCTCAGTTTTCCCTCTTGTGGTACCTGACTTGGTCCGTGCTCCCCAAGTGCTGTGGGCCCCTCGGCGCCCCAGGCCCAGCCTCCCTCTCCTGTCCATGTCCAGCACCACGTGCACTGGGCCTCGGGGGCCGAGGCTGGGCAGGGTCTCGGGGACGCCAGGCGGTGAGCCGCCTGCAACGTGGCTCCGGTCCCCGGGAAACGCAGCCGGGCGAGCTCCAGGCCAGCTCTGCCTCCGAGTCTGTTGTCTTCCCTCCCTCCCGCCCCAAACGGCTGTGTGTGTGTGTGTTTTCCCCGCTTCCTCACGGAAGGCATCCTCCCTTCTTGGCTGCCTGCTCCCAGGGTCGTGACCCCAGGCCCCACCCTGGAGTGGCAGCCCCAGCCCGGCCCCTTCCAGCCGTGACCTCATCCCCGGCCTGTCCTCTCCTGCGCCCTGGGCCTGCTGGGGATTTGACCGGCCTCAGGGTGAGGGGGACAGTCGGGGCCCGCCTGGGGCACCCTCCCCCGGGGCAGGGGGCTGCGGAGCCGGGGCCCTGGGGGCCCTCCCCAGGTGGCCGTGCCACCCACTTGCTCATTAGCGAGCCCAGGCCCCTCGAGGCGCTTCCTCCTGCACACTTCGGTGTGTGCCACCACCTGCCCCTCGTTTTCTGCTCATTTCACCCACAAGCCCCTCCTCGAATGTCACAGATGGTTTATCTTCCAGGTGGGGAAACCGAGGCTCAGAGAGGTGAAGCCCTTGCCTGGGGCCGCAGGGAGAGTTTACAGGGGAGTGGGGTCTGGGACCCAGGCCTCTGGCGTGCAGGCCACAGAGGTGCCAGCAGCACCTCCGCTACCAGGAGAATCGGGGGCACCAAGGCCACTTCTTCCAGGCAGCCCTCCAGGGCCCAGATGGGCTGTGTCTGCCTAGTCCAGCCTTGGGCAAACTACGGCCCGCGGGCCGGATCCGGCTGTTCTATCCGGTTCTCTTGCTCTCCCCTCCGCTCCTTTACTTTGAATTTATATTAGTTCACACAAACACTCCATCAATGCTTTTGTCCCGGCCCTCCGGTCCAGTTTAAGAACCCATTGTGGCCCTCGAGTCAAAAAGTTTGCCCACCCCTGGCCTAGTCCCTCGGTGGGGACAGCTCTTATTCCCCACCCTTTGAGGACGTGGGTGGAGTCTGATACTCATTTGTACTATTGACAGTACCTGGCTCGGGGTTACACCTGAGTAGATGCTAAGTTGTGTTTTTTTTGGAGGTTATTATTATTTTTTTTTAATTGGAGAGAGAGAGAGGAAGGGGGAAAAGAGGGAAGGGGGAGAGAGAGAGAAAGAGAGACGTCGCTTTGCTGTTCCACCCATTTGTTGATGCTTGTATTGCCCTGACCAGGGATCAAACCCGCAGCCTTGGCGTATCGGGACGATGCTCTAACCCAGCGGTCGGCAAACCGCGGCTCGCGAGCCACATGCGGCTCTTTGGCCCCTGAGTGTTCTAACGCCACTTCTTCATAATAGACTCGCCCAGGCCGAAAACCGACTTCTGCGCATGGGCCACGAAGTTTCAATCGCACTGTACGTGCGCGCCCGCACGTGGTATTTTGTGGAAGAGCCACACTCAAGGGGCCAAAGAGCCGCGTGTGGCTCGGGAGCCGCAGTTTGCCGACCACAGCTCTAACCAACTGAGCTCCCCGGTCAGGGCAGGCTAAGGACTTTTTCAACGCACTTCGTAATTTCCAAAAGCCGTCCGTGCCAAATCCATCGCATGGAGAAGGTACAGAGTCTGGAGGTATGAAGCGTGCATTGCAGCCTCAGTCGGAGCGGAGCTGGAGGTTTGGCTCTGCCCGTTATGAGCTGGCTGGCACTGGGGAAGTTCTCACCCCCTGGCCTCAGTCTCTTCATCTGTAAAATGGGAATTAGGGGACCGGCACCACGGGTTTGCTGTGAGGGTTCAGGGCTCAGTGCAGTTCTGGGCGCCCAGCGAGCCCTCTACACGTCGGCACGGGTCCTCACCCCCTCCCTGTGAAATAGGGGTTTCTGGTCCCCATTTAACAGATAAGGAAACGTGGGAGCACTCCAGGGTTGAGGGGGACAGCTGGGCAGGAGAGAGACCTGTCCACCCTCTTCTGATGGACAATGGAGGCAGGACACCCCGACAGCCTTGAGCCTCGGGGGGGGGGGCGAGGGGGGCTCAGAAAAAATGAGATGGGTCATGTGGAGGGGCTGGCATGGCAGTGCGTTCACCCTCCGTCCCCCCATGTCCCATCCTGGCCCCTGACCACCGCCTCCCAGGCCTGGGCTGAGGACCGTGGCTGACCCGACCTCACCGCCCCCAGCAGCTGATTCACCCCCGGGGCCCCCTCTGACAAGGAAGGCGACAGGGCTCGGCTCAGAGGGGCTTGAATCACCAGCCGCCCCCTGTGGAGCCCCGGGGGGTGCGGGGGCGGGGGCCAGCCCCCGGCCTGTCTGTCTGTCTCTTTCCTGAACCCCCGGGGCCCTCAGGGTAGAGGGCAGCCTGGTAGTGGCCCTGGGCAGAAGGTGGCAGGGAGGCACCCTGACAGCCAGGCACCCTGTGTGGGCAGCCAGCGGCGGTTAGTCACCAGGTAAGCAGCTTTTTGGGCCTCGGGGAATTCCCCAAGACCAGTGACCCAGAAACCCAGCGCTCCGGCGAGCCCGCTGCCCAGGCGGCCCCCTCCCGTCCTCGGCCGCTCCCTCCCCTGTGCCCAGCTAAGGTCTCAGTTCTCCGAAAGCCCAGCCGGCCGCGGCTCTCCGCCACCAGCTCCACCCGGCCCCTACCTGGATGCCCTCCCCTGGGAAATGAGTAAGGACTTCAAAAGGTGGCCCCGGGGAGGAAGTGGGGGCCGGAGGGTCTGGCCCAGGGCCAGGGCCGGTGAGAGGAGCCAGGAGATGCTCAGTCATGCCTGGCACAGTCCTGAAGTTGGGTGTCTTGTCCCAAGAGGCAAAAGCACCCCACTATTCAGCACTTGAGAAAGGAGGGTGCAGGTACACCGGTGGCCCCTCACCTCTACCCCACAGCACCATGGGACCGTCCACGCACTCTCATGGACTTCCCTGGGGCCCTGGCTCAGGTCCGCAAGTCAGCTTTGGGGCGAGGCTGGTGATGGTGCCCGTGGGGGAGGGTGTGGCTGAGAGCCGGGTAAACGTGGGTTCGAGGCCTTGCCCACACCGTTTCCGAGTGGTGAGCTGGGGCAACGGGCTCTCTCCCTCTAAGCCTCGACGTCTCCTCTGAAAGGGGGGTTGTCATAGGGACAAACTCACAGGCCGGGAGGATGTTAAGTGAGAAAGGCAGATAAAGTGCCTAACACGTGACAGCCACTCTAACATGTGATAGCCACTCTAACACGTGACAGCCACTCTAACATGTGATAGCCATTCTAACACGTGACAGCCACTCTAACATGTGATAGCCATTCTAACATCTGATAGCCCCCTAACACGTAATAGCCCCTCTAACACCTGAAAGCTATTCTAACACGTGATAGCCATTCTAACACGCGATAGCCACTCTAACATGTGATAGCCACTCTAACACGTGACAGCCATTTTAACATGTGATAGCCATTCTAACACGCGATAGCCACTCTAACATGTGATAGCCACTCTAAAACCTGATAGCCCCTCTAACATGTAATAGCCCCTCTAACACGTAATAGCCCCTCTAACACGTGATAGCCATTCTAACACGTGATAGCCATTCTAACACGGGATAGCCCCTCTAACACGTAATAGCTCCTCTAACACCTGATAGCCACTCTAACATGTGATAGCCATTCTAACACGTGATAGCCATTCTAACATGTGATAGCCCCTCTAACACGCGATAGCCATTCTAACACGGGATAGATAGCCATTCTAACACGTGAAAGCCACTCTAACACGGGATAGCCATTCTAACGAGGGTTTGGGTGGCCACAGGAAGGACTTGAGTTGGGTGGGCATCCAGGGGTCAGGGCACCACCTGAGGTCTGAGAGTTTGGCCAGGGAGGCCTCCTGGTCCTCTCAATGCAGAGCGGGGGGGGGGGGGCGTGAGGGAGCAGGCAGCTCCTCAGAGCCTCAGCCAGGGGGACACGCTCTATTTCCCACCTCGGGGCCCTGCAGAGCCCTGCTGTCTTTGGGGCGCTTCAGGCCCAGGCTCTGGGCCTATTGTCCACCCCTCTCAGCCTCACCCCATCAAATCTCTGGCAGGGACCAGTTACCCCCCGTGGGGCCAGGGAAGTTCCAGAAGCTGCCCTGGACTCCTGCCAGCTGCCCCGGCTGGTTCTGCACTAGGGATCGGCCTGGGAAGGTGAATCCGAGCGGCTGCATTCTTTTTTCTTCCGTTCCGACAGAAACTGCAAGGGAAGCAGCAGCCCGTGGGGCTTCCATCACTGGCGGAGCCGGCATGCTCTGCCCTCAGTGTCTCCATCTGTCGAATGGGTCGCTCCCCTCACCGTTCATTCATCAGCCCTGAGTGGCTGTGGCCTGTCTGCCTCTGCAAGCACTTTGACCTCCTCCGGGCTCTCCCTGAATCTCAAACTAGCCCGTGACTGTTGCAGAAGGCCAAGGTAGAGAGTGACCTTTGCACACAATTTTGAGGGTTGCCGCCAGCGATTCTGAGACGGGGATGGAGTCACAGGACCAGCGGCATTGCCTGGAGCGAGGGCAAGCCCTCCTCCCTCAGCTTTTCTTTCTGTTGTTGTCCGGATGTGTCAGCGTGTGCATCCTCTCGGGTTGCAAGGTGCGATGTGTTTCTAAGTGTGGGTCGCGGTCAAACCGTTGGTGAGCCGCTGGTATCGATGATGACAGCCAGGCCCGAGGGGCTGAGGAGCGACTTGCCTGAGGTCACTCAGCAGCAGTCAGCATGGGGCTCCTGGCTGGCATCTCAGCTGCCACCCCTTGCGGCTCCCTCCGGCATGAATGGGTCTGAGGTTCTGCGGGGCGGGGTGTGGCGGGCAGGTGTCCCCGGGGGGCGGGGCTGGCATCACCCTATGCGGGGACAGAGGCCCTCCCAGGGCCCAGCCCCTCACTGTCCACTCCCTTTTGTAGCCGCAGACCTCCGCCCCCCAGATTCCCCTCCCTGCCCGGCCCTACCCGGGTGAGGCCCAGGGTAGTCACAGGCCTTTCCTCCCCAGGGGCCTGCCTGTCTGGGCCCAGGCGGGCATTCCCATGTCGGTGCGTGTGTGTGGCGAGGGCCTTTGTGTGTCTGCACGTCTGGGTTCAGAGGTGTCTGGCCTTGCGTGTGTGCATACGTGTGTCTGTGCGTGCATACGTGTGTCTGTGCTGTCTGTTGGCCTGTGTGTGGCTGGGAGAGAGCTGCAGCGTGCATGCCTCTGGCTGACTCTCGAGCCCTCTGTGGGACTGTGGGGCTGAGTGCGTGGATCCTGTACGGGTGTCTGACCCCGTGTCTGTGAGTCCCGCGCGGTGGGAGTTTCTGGGAATGAGCGCGGACATGTGACCCTGGGCGCACGCGCGTGCCTGTGCCCCGGCATGTGTCTCTGATGATCCCTGCTCTTCACCCGCCAGCCCCCGCCCCTGGGAACCGTGTGGCAGCCTCACGTCACAGGGGCCACCAGCAGCTGGTTTCCTCCCCACCCCGCCTGCCCCCCCCCCCCCCGCACCCCACCCCGCCCCGGCCACCCTGACTCCTGGCCCAGGGACAAGGCTGATGTCAGAGCTGAGCTGACAGCTTCCTTCTCCCACTGGATTTTCCAAAAGAGCGAGCCCACAGCTCGGCTCCCGTTAAAGAATCTCGGGGGGCGGCGGGGGGGGGGGGAGTGGTTCACTCAGTGATTTCCTGAGCTCAGAGGCAATAAACAGAACAGGAAGCAGCCCCAGGACCCACTCAGCCTGCAGCCTGCGGCACCCTCACCCCCCCCCCACCTCCAGTCAAGCTCTCTGTGGCCACCCCGACTCCCCCAGAGATGATGTCAGGGAGGCAGCAGGCCCTCTCCCCAAACTGTCCCTCGGTGCCCGCAGACACGGAGATGTTTGGGGGTGTTGGATGGGGTGATGACACGGCGAGGGTGGCGTGGTCCTGTCCTGGTGGGTGGGGGGGCCTGGCTGAAGGCGGACCATCCTCTCCCCTGGGAGGAGAATTAAGACTGAGCTCCCTGAAATCAGGGGAAGGCGGGGGTGGGGCCAGGTAAGAGAGCAGCTCCCTGCCCCCCCGCCCCCCACTGCATCCATCCGGCAACCTGGGTGTGATGCCCGTCTCCTCCACCCTGGGGCCACTTGAGCTGCTTCCCGCCTTTTCTGCGGCCTGTGGTTGGCATGGCAACAACCCCAAAGGCCTCCATGAGCCTCTCTCGCACCCACATCCCCCCAGCGAGCCATCACAAAGCGCTTGCCAACGCCCCTGGGATCTCAGTCCTAGCCCCGTCTCCAGGGGCGGCGTCTCCATCCGGGTTGTGCAGGCGTGGAAACTGAGGCCGGGCGAGGCGCGCTTTGTCGTAGGTCTCGGGGATGCAATGGAGCCAGCCCGCCACCCACGCTTCACAGCCTCCCACTTTTCCACGTGAGGAGCCGGGAGGCCCCGTGGGGTCTGGGCAGCCCGGCAGGGCTCACTGGCAGCAGCGGGCACAGGGGTCTGAGGGTGACTCCCCCCCCCCCCGGGGGCCCCCCTTCTGCCCGTGCTGGCCGCTGGGTTGCTTATCAGCCACGGGCTCCATGACACAATCCTGCTCTGATCTCCTGCCCAGCCGGCCCCTCCGCCCTGCCCCACCCGGACCCGGTTTCCGCTTCCTCCCTTTCGGGGTGGGACCAGCCTGCCGTGGGATCGCATGAGAGCCCACAGCCCGTGCAAGCCCCTCCGTGGTCATGTCTCCCCCAAGTCCACTCTGGCCGGGCAGGCTGGCTGCCGGCACTTTCTGGAGGGAGGACAGCGGCCTGCAGTTCCTCCCCCTTGGGCTCGCCTCCGGGAACCCCCCCCCCCCACCTCCTGAAGTCAAGTCAGCCTGGCCTGACCGTCCTGGCCTCTGCTGGCCTCGGCGTCCCCACTTGCAAAGGGAAGAGGCTGGAAAGATGAGGCTGGGGGAGGGGGGAGGGGGGGGCTAGGTGGGCTCTGCAATCAGCCAGGCCCCAGGTCCAGTCCTAGTTCTGCCCCCGACAGCGGTCATCCCTCCGGCCTCAGTCCCAGCCGCTACAAAAGGGGGATCCACCTGTGAGGTTAGCTGCGCCTGGGAGGCAGGCACGGAGGCTGCACCTGAGTTACTGACGTGATTATCTTCCATCTTAAACGAAGTGGGGCCCAGAGAGGGGAAGTCACTTTTCCAAAGCAGCACAGCAAATCAGTAGCACATCCCCAACAGCACGTGAGCCCTTGCGTCCCGTGGACTCCCAGACAGGGAGTCAGCGACGCGGGGGTTTCGGGCCTGATTGGCTGTGAGAGTTCCAGAAAGGAGATTCTTGGAGTCTCAGTTTCCCCATCTGTAACACAGGCCTGGGGAGGGCGGAGGGGGCGGGCGGGGCGGGGGGCACCAGTCTTGAAGGAGCTAGAAAAGGCTCTTCAAGGAGTGGACTGGGGAGCGGGGGGGGGCACATTGTGGGGGGTAGAGGAAGCCTTGCAGGCAAGCAGGCACCCTGGAAAGCTGGCCCTGGAGGGCGGAGGGCGGGGGCCAGGGCTCAGGGCCAGCCTGCTCCAATGCCCAGCCCTCAGCTCCGCTCCAAGCTGCGGACTGCAGCGCCCCCCACTGCCTAGCGGGCAGCGGGCGCCGTGGCCAGGACACCGCCAGCTCCAGGCCGACCCGGTTTGGCCAGTGCCTCTTCCAGAGCCTGGCGGGGCAGGATCTGGGGAATGGAGGAAGTGGGCAGGGATGCCTGAGGCTCGGAGGGGAGGCTGGGCAGGGGCCATTGGCCAAGGCAGGGAAAGGAGACACGATTGAGAGGTCCTGGCGGGGTCTCCGCGCTGCCCAGCACCTCCTGGGAGGAAGAGGGGGTGGAAAGCGTCATAATCGGCCACCAGGGGGCGCCAGGACCACAGGCACGGGGCTTGGGTTGGGGGCAGCTGCCTTGGTCCAGCTGTAGGTCCGGGAGGAGGAAGAGGGGGGAGGGACACTGCTGCCCCTTCCCACCCACCTCAGCCCCCCTCCCCGCACAGGACAGACCCTGGGGACAGTGTCCCCGCCCTCCCCAAAGCCTGCCCTGAGGCTCCAAGCTCCGTGCAGACGTTGTTTTTCCTTCCCCCTTACCATGGCCCCGGAGCCGGTGTTTCCGCGGCTGGGCCTCCCTTACAGAATAAGCAAAGAGCACGCAGAGTAGTTGAGTCCTAGGCTGGCCCAAGGTCAAAAACGAAGGGGCCGTGACCTTGACTGACCACACTCCCCGCAGCCTCCCGTGGGGAACTTCACTTTGACAAACGCCACCATCACCCTTCCTCCCAAAGCACAGGCAGGCAGGGGCCACCCCGTGACCCTCCACAGCCCCTCCTGGAGGGACAGGGACCCTCTGCCTCGTCTTCATCGGAAAAGGGAACATGAAGGCTCCCTGGGAATCCAGGAATCGCTATCCCCAGAGGGGCGACTTGGGGATCACACACAGCCAGGATTCTGTCCTCCCCATCCCGTGCTCTCTCCTCTGCCCTTTAACCCCAAGACGATCTTTAACCCCTCACGTGGCCACCTGACACTTCCACATCTGGTCTGTCCTCTTTGCCTCAACATCCTCGGAGAGATGTGCAGGGCACGGCTGACCATACCCATTACACAGATGGAGCGACTGAGGCCTGGAGAACCGTGCGGGCCACCAGACGCATGAGGGAGGAGGGGATGTTTGCCCGGCTGAGGATACATTTGGGGGCTGGCATCTACCCCCCCCCCAGCCCAGCCCCGTCGGGGAGCCTACCGTGTGGTCTGTGCCCGCACAGGACCCTCCGGCGTCTGGCGGGGTGAGTGCTGGATCTTTCGTGGGACACAGTCAGCTTCGGGGCCAGGGCCCACTCTGCTTCCCTCTCCGGCTGAATCTTCTCTGGAGCCAGCTCCTCACCCCACCCCCCACTTGACTTCCCGTCGAGGGCCGGGTGGCTCTGAGGCTCCCCCCACTTCGACCCCACCCCCCCCACCCCCAATGAAGGGTTGGGGGCAACAGGGGCAGAGAACCCCAGGTTCCTGGCCAGACTGCCCCTGGCACAGGTGGGGCAGGGGCTTCAGGGTGGCCGAGGGGAGAAGTGGGACCCTGAGGCGGGGACGGGGGGGGCGTCCCCGTGTCCCAAGCCCCTGGTCGCGCTGCGTGGCAGGGCTGCTGGGACCTGAGTCACGGCTGACGGGGCGGGGCCCAGCCCTTCTGAGTGACCCAGGCATAAGGCGATGACTGGGCAGCCCTCCGCATGACCGGCCAGGGTCGGCCTTAGGTGTTTTGACTCAGACCTGCCACGGGCCGTGTGCACCAGGGCCATGCTCCCGGCCCGGTCCCCAGGAGGGTCCCAGCGCTGCGCTACCCCCTGGACGCAGCGCCTTGCCCGCCACCACTCCCTGCCCGGCACCCACCTCGGAACCTGGAGCCACCTGGCCCGCGGCCCGCCCGCCTCACACGCTCCAGGGCCCCCCCCTGCCAACCCCTCCCTCCGGGACCTTCGCCCCTCCCCTCCCAGCCCAGCCCTCGGGACGCCCCAGGAAGTGGGGCCGCCTGGCCCGGGGCCTCCCCGCTGGCTGGACTGTGACCCTTCCCTCCGGTGGAAAGGGGTTCTGTGACCACGGCTCTGGGCCTGGGGCGGGGGTGGGGGGGGGGAGACGGGGACAAAGAGCCGCGAGGAAAGGAAACCAAAGAAAAGGGAAAACGAGAGGGAAGAAAGGGAACGTGGCCGGTGCACCTGCTCAGGGAAGCCGGTGACGGCGGGTACAGCGCTGCGTGCGTGCGTGTGCGTGTGTGTGTGCGTGCACGTGTGTGTGCATGCGTGTGCGTGCGTGTTGTCTCCCAGAAAACCTGCCCCAGCCTGGGAGGCGGGCCAGGCTGGCCCACTGTGCGGAGGGCAGAGTTGAGGCCCAGCCTGGAAGTTCCGGAGCTTCAGGGCAGGCGGCTGGGGTTTAAATTCATTTTAACTCTCATCCCACAGGAAAAGGGGGGAAATCACATCAGGACTGGTGGGCAGCCCGGCCGGCGTGGCTCTGTGGTGGAGCACCGACCTAGGAACCAGGAGGTCAGGGTTCGATTCCCGGTCAGGGCACAGGCCCGGGGCGCGGGCTCGATCCCCCGTGGGGGGCGTGCAGGAGGCAGCCGGTCCGTGATTCTCTCTCCTCATCGGTGTTTCTATCTCTCCCTCTCCCGTCCTCCCTGAAATCAATACAAATATGTTTTTAAAAGAAGGAGGAGACATTTAAGCCGACCCTCTGGGTGGCGGTGGGAGGAGCGGGGAGGGGAAATGCAGGCCTTGGGGAGGCCAGGAGGCCCAGGGTGTGGGGGCCGGCTGAGTGTGCTGAGGTGCAGGGGGCTGGCTGCTGGGGGGGGGGGGGGGGAGCATTGGGGATTGATACCGCAGGCAGCCAGACGGGGGAGTCATGGAAAGTCTGTGAGCACAAGACAGGATGGTGAGACTTCCAGGCGTCCTCAAACTACGGCCCCACGGGCCACCTTCGGCCCGCCGAGGACATGTATCCAGCTCGCCGGGTGCCGCTGCCTGTCCTGCTTAGCAGCCGACGCGTCCCGGGCCCGCAGTGCACATAGGAATTTGTTCATAGTTTTTTTTTTTAAACTATAGTCCGGCCCTCCAACGGTCTGAGGGACAGTGAACAGGCCCCCTGTTTAAAAAGTTTGAGGACGCCTGCTTTAGACCATGTCCAGGGAGCCAGGGCCTGGCTGGCGGTGGGAGGAGGAGAAGGCATGTGCCCGAGATGGGGTGCAGGTCTTTGTGATCAATGGGGGGAGAGGAGAGGCTGAGAAAAGAGAAGGGGTGGGTTGGGGTTCTGGGACTTCAGTTGGGGTAATAAGAAGCAGAACGGTGAGAGGTTGGGGTGAGTTTGGCTTTGAGGTGCCCACGGGTGCTCCTGGCCGCGGGGCTGCGGGTGTGGGCTTGGGAAGAACGGGATGGGGACGCCAGTTTGGGCACCTGGGGTTGTAATCTCCTCAGGAGACCGTGGGGAGGTGACAGATCCTCGCGGGGGGTGGGGGGGGGGCCTGGGACCCCTGCCCCAGAGTCTGGAGACCCTGGATCTGCTTCCTGGGGAGTGAGTGCCGGCTCAGGTCCCCTCCTGGGGCTTATCCGCAGGGGTGGGGGCCAGGGGCCCAGCCAGAGGTGGGGGCTGGCCAGGGGCCCAGCCAGAGGTGGGGTGCAGCAGCCTGGGCTTCCCAGCTCTTCCTCCGCAGACCAACCTCTGCCCTCGCCGTGGGCAACCGCACGCCCGCGGCAGCGCCAGCCCCGCTTCCGCTCTGAGCCCCTGAGCGAGCCTGGCGTTTGGTGTCTGCCACCCGCCACCCACAGCTTCCCAGCAGCCAGCCGAGGAACCCCCACCCCCACCCCCACCCCCACCCCACACTGGGGCGGGGCAGAAATGAGGCCTGCTGCTGCTGCCAGCACCTGGGGCACCTGTCCGGGCCACGCTGCCTGGCACACGCCTCGGGCTGTGACTCCCTCCAGGGCCTCCTCTGCCCTGAGCGCCTACTGTGTGCAGGCACGGGGCTGGGTGCTGGGACAGAGCGGGGGAGGCGGAGGCGGCCTCCATCCCGGGCAGCTCCAGGTAGTGAGGGACGTGGATGGTGATGCAGACACCATACTGTGCGGACCCTGATGTATTTTTTATTGTTGGTGGCATTACAGATATCTCCCGTTTCCCCCCCTTATCCCCCTCCTCCCAGCCCCTACCCACCCACCAGGTCTTCGCTAGCCTATTGCCCGTATCCGTGCGCTATGCATATCTATACTAAGAAAAGGGTAATATGCTAATTAGACTGGATAGACCGGATGTCTTCTGGATGTCCTTCCAGACGTCCTTCTGGACAAAGCCACAGTGGCTGCCAGGGCCGGCAGTGGCAGTGGCAGTAGCAGCAGGGTGATGGGGGTGGCACCTTCCCCTGATCGGCCTGGTCGCCTCCCACAGAGGGGAGTGGGCCTAAGCCTTCAGTAGGACATCTCCTGAGGGCTCCAGACTGTGAGAGGGGGCAGGCCGGGCTGAGGGACCCACCCCTGGGCCTCTAGTAAGTACATACGTTCTTTGATTCGACTCTTCGCATCTGATGGGGCAGTTTTGAGAGAACAAATAACCAACTTGCTGAACCCAGCCCGTGGGTGCTGGGGGAGACTTGTTAAAGGTACACTCACAAAAAGAACAGGGAACAGCATGCCAGACAGAGGGAACAGCATAGGCGAGGGCTTTGTAGGAGGAGCGAGCCTGGCGTTTCGGGGGCCCCATGGCGCCCAGTGTGGCAGGAACCCAGGTGAAGGGAGCGTCCGGGGCGGGGAGGGGGGCAGCGGCGGCCCTCACTAGCTGCTGGAATAGCCTGGAATACTTGGGGCCGCGGCTCAGGAAGACGGCTGGTGGGAGCCAGGGGCCGAGAGGCCTCGCCTGAGGCCTGCACTGTGACCTTGAACAAGACGCTTCGGCTCTCCAGGCCGTTTGAGTAACTCTGGCCCTTGAATGCTCAGGGCCTTTGCCCCCACGATGCCGCTCAGAGGCACCTGTATCCTTTAGGCCGAGGAGTGGGTGTCACCTCTTCCGGATGCCACCCTGACACCCCACCACCTGACTCTCCCACTCTCTGTTACCGCGGCTGCTTGTGTCTGCCGAGCCGACCCTGCAGTCTCCGACGCTCCTGTGAGCACTTTCCCTTGTCCGTTGTCTGTCTGCCCCTCCCCTGGGAGTTCTGTGCCCTCGGGACTCAGGAAATTGTCAGCAGAGCGACAGAGGCTGGAGGGGAGCAGGAAGATGCTTCCGCCCTGGCATCGGAGGGACCTGCATTCAAAACGTGCTCCCTCCGCAGTACAGTGCTCTGAGGACGTGGCCAGGTGACTGGAACTCCCTGAGCCTCAGTCTCCTCATCTGCCAAGTGGGTCCTATCTATTGGAGAGAGTCCCGCCTGGGACTGTCCCCACCTTCGGCCCCAATCCCAGGAAGGAGGAGCAGCCAGGGCCTGATCCAGGTCAAGTTCACCGGCTTCCACTAGCCTTTCCTTGGTAGCTTCTCCCTTAGCACATCATCCATCCGCCTACAGGTGCCTCTTCTGAGGTGGGGCCTTGAGCACCGAGAGGCAGCCCCGTTTCTGGGGGCCAGAAGGGATCCCCACACCCCCAGGGCCCTTCAGGGAGCAGTTCCAAGTGCACATAGGTCATGTCTGAAGCAGGATCCGTTATTATCCTGTTCATTTCATGCAACACGCATCGGCACCCAGACCCCAGCCACACACCCACGTGGGCCAGAGCGAGCCAGACCCTCCATCCAGCCTGCATCCCTGCCCACGGGCCCCAGACCCCGCCAGCCCGAGGCCCCAGCGTCTCGAGGGAGGCCTGTCAGACACAACAAATGCTCTGTCTGCGTTGAAGACGCCCCCACAGTCAGACTGGCGCGTGAGACTTCCCTTCCTGGACCGGCAGGGAGCTCCGGTCCGGTCCTCAGTGGTGGGCGCTTGTGACCTTGCCAGCTAGGGGCACCCCCTCTCCAAGAGGCCAGCCTCCCCCAAACCTCTCCCCCAAGGCAACACAGAGACACAGCGGCTTAGAAACCAGGCACGTTTTAAATATACGTTGGCACAATATTAACCTTAAATACACATCATAAATAAGCCTCATAAATAAAATTTAAATTTAAAAAAACAGATACAAACTGATAAAAAAAAATTGATAAATTAATCACGTTCCTCCAAGGAATTGTTGGCCCAGAACCCTTCGGGGGGACAATTGGTTTCAGCATGAGAAAAATTCCAAGACCCACCACCAGGGGGAGCAGTCGGCAGCCAGAACCCAAGGCCAGGCAGGCGCTGCCGGGTGCTGGCTGGGAAGTCCCCGGCCCGGAATTCAGTCTGCACCCGGGTCCCTGCACTGCGTGACCCCGTTTACGGAAAGAACTTGAAACCCATCCTATGTCAGTGAGTCCCAGCAGCTGACAGGCCCGCTTTACCGGGTCCCCAACCCCTTCCATTCACAAACACAAAACCGAGGGCCGGAGGGGTCCAGTGGCCTGGCCTGAGGCCACACCGTGAGCGAGGGGCCCTGCTGGGTCCTGAGCGCCTTTCCTTGGGCCGCCCCATCAGTGCTTCTTGCAGGACACTCTGCCCCTGTCATAGCTGCCTACGTGAGGTCACCCAGACGTCCAGGTGCCTGGCGATGAGGCATCGGAGGCCAGCTCAGGCCCTGACCCGCCCCCCCTCAGAACCAAGCCGCCACGGAAAGGAGGAAGTCTGGGGGCCACGACTCTGCAAGTCATGAGAGGGAAGGCCGGCAGACCTCCGGGCAGCAGAGTGGGGGGTGGCGGGCAGTCTGGCCATGAGTCAGCCTGTGTCATCAGACCCCTGAATCAATGGAAAGTTGGCCCCGCGTGGCCTGACCCAGCCACCCCACCGGGATGGGGGAACTCGGGGCTGGGGAGGCACCATGGTGGGGTCCTGTCTCCCAGTCCAGGAGGAGGTAGGGGAGCCTGCCCCGCTCTCACCCCTTAAAGTGCACTTCGGAGAGATGGGAAGCAGGGGTGGAGGCCCGGGGAGCATCCTGAGGAGCACCCGCTGATCCTTCCCCTGCGGGGGGGCCCCTAAGGCTACCGGGGCAGCTGCCCCCTGGGCACGAGTCTCCTGCCCCTCCCGGAGGGTTGCATCCCGTGTGCCCTGCGCACCCCCCTCCGCAGGGTCTGGCGGGGGCTGTGTCTCCGGCTCCTCGGGCTCAGGGTCTCCCTCCACTCGCGGAAGACCCGCCCCGCCGCGTGCATGAAGCGGTGGAAGCCGTGCAGGAACCGGCAGCCCTCCAACTTGCGCTGGAAGGTGTCCGGGGCGGGGGTGGGCGGGGGGGAGGCCCCCGGGCCCGCCGGCACGGGTTCAGCCGTTTCCGGGGAGCCTGGCAGCAGCTGGGCCAGGCAGTGGAGGTTGTTCCTGATCCCGTGGAGGTACCTCTTGGCCATCGCCCAGGCCTGGACGTCGGGGATGTCCTGCTGGAAGGTGGCCAGCCTGTGCAGCACCTGGCCCAGCTGGGTGTGGAGGGTCTGCAGGAAGTCCCTCCTGCTGAGCCGCTGCAGGGCCTGCTCGCCGGGAAAGACCCCGCGGCGCTCTTGGCAGCGCTCTTTCAGTCCAGACACGTCAAGGCCTTGGATGCGGATCTGAGTGGGGGTGGAGAGAATCAGGGGTGAGTGCTGGAGCCCCCACTGTGTGCGTGCACACACACACACACAAGCACACACAAGTCTGCTCTGGTCAGCCTTGAAACGCTCGACCTCGTCCACCCCCTATCTAATCTGCCCATTGTACAGATCCAGAAACTGAGGCCCGAGAGGGGAAAGGACTCCCGGGTCACTGCAGGCAGGGTCGGAGGGATGCAGGGGGCCTAGTGGGGTGACCGCACAGGCGGTGACCATGAGCCTCAGGAGAGCGGACTGTTTTGTCCGCTGCTGCATCTCAGGGGCTGAGGACAGGCACGGGGTGGGCGTGCCGTAGGCGTGCTGGGCAGATGGAGGGTTGAAGCGCTGCGGCTGGGCTCACACTCCAGGCCCCCTGAGCTAGGGAAGCTGTCTTGTCTCGGGGGTAGGCCTCGGGTGGATGTTTGACGCGGTTCTGGAATAACACGGGGACTTGGTTTCCCCACCCCCATTCCCATCCTCTCTGGGGCTCACTCCCTGCCCTAAACCCAAGTTCTCGGAGACGCAGCTGCCCCCGGGGCGGGCGCTCACATAGGGGTCCAGGAGCAAGCTGGGGTCCTGCATGAGGTTCGCCTGGTGCCACAGCTGCTTGAGGAGCTCCTGGCCATTGCCCGAGCAGGTGCCCGTGACCACTGGGTTCAGGAACAGGAGTCTGAGGATCAGACCTGGGGCAGAAAGAGGGGGTGTTACCTGACGTGGCGAGGAAGCCATGGGTGGGGGGCTTTCGGGGGGGGGGAGGGCGCTCAGGGGGTGCACCCATCCTCCCGGCTCTGTGCCGCGGGTTCCCAGGTTGCCTGGACACGGGCGCACCTGCCGGGGCCACGGACACCTGCCCAGGGAGGCACTGCCCAGCACCTGGAACAGCGGCTGCTTTTCACCAAGGGGGCCGGGAGAGGAGGCCGTGGAGAGGAGGCCGTGGAGAGGAGGCCGGGAGAGGAGGCCGTGGAGAGGAGGCTGGGAGAGGAGGCTGGGAGAGGAGGCCGTGGAGAGGAGGCCGGGAGAGGAGGCCGTGGAGAGGAGGCCGGGAGAGGAGGCCGGGAGAGGAGGCCGGGAGAGGAGGCCATGGAGAGGAGGCCGGGAGAGGAGGCCATGGAGAGGAGGCCGGGAGAGGAGGCCGGGAGATGAGGCCGGGAGAGGAGGCTGGGAGAGGAGGCCGGGAGAGGAGGCCGTGGAGAGGAGGCCAGGGGACCTGGAGCCAACCGGAGTGGACCAGGTGGGCTTGCTCTTGGCAACACCTCCAGGCTAAGGGCCCCCGGTGACCGACCCATTTTACTGGCAGGAAAACCAAGGAGCGAAGAAGCGTTGCCCAAGTCACACAGGGCCAGCCTGTCCCCCACCTTGGGCCTTCCTCCTCTCCCCATAGGTGGCCACTCCTGTCTGTCAGGCCCACAGGGACGCTGGGAGCCTGTGGGAATGTTTGGGGTCGGGGGGGGGGGGCCCACAGTGACCGCTCGCCCGCCTCCCCCCACTCACCAGCAGCCACGTGGTCGGAAAGGGCCTGTGGTGCAATGGCCCGGAAGGCAGTGACACCAGTTCCCTTCCTAACAGTCGCCCAGCCCCGGGGAAGATGCTGCTGGGAGGGCGGAGGGGCCGGGGCAGCGGGCGCAGCGACCACTGGGCCCCCTCCCGCCCCCCAGGTGCCTGCTGAGTGTGCATGCGGGCCAGGCTGTGTGCCTGCTGCGTGGGCAGGTCTGTGTACGGCTGAAGAGATCAGATGGGCCCCATCCACCGTGGGGCCCAGGGCTGCATGTGGGGGTTCCCGGGTTGGTGAGATTGAGGGTTCCGGATGATGTCACATAGCTCTGCGTGTGTCACCCTGTGGGTGTGGCTATGTGGCTGTGTGATTGTGTGGGCTCCAGGGCCCCTGCCTGGCTGAGTGTGACCCTGCAAATCAAGGCGAGAAGGAGGCCCCTCCAGATGGCGTGCCCCGTTTCTCTGCTCAGCTTCTACAGCTTCCTCTCCACAGCACAACCCCCACCTCCCTCCTGCTGCCCCAGCCTCTCACCCCATCAGTCCCCCCCACCCCCGGCTCCCTGAGCTGTCTCCGCTTTGCCTCCCCCTGGAAGCCCTCCTGGAATACCCCTGCTCCGCCCTGTGAAGATGCCGTGTTCTCCGTGGACCCCTGTCTTGGCCCGACCTCCTGTTCTCTTTCAGTCTCAGCATCCTTCTTTCTGCCCGGGGCCCGGTCTCCCCAGCTCCCGGGGGACAGGGGGTGCCCTGCTCCCCGCAGGCACCCGTGGCTCACAGCAAGTGGGTGCTGGCGGGGAGGAAGGAAGTACTTACTGAGCAGCGTCCTCCTCACAGGCTGTGCCCACATGCTGGGTGTCCAAGCTCTGGCCTGTGCCTGTCAGGGGTGACACCTCCGGGCTGGGAGCCCTGCGGGCTGACAGCCACTTTATTGCCTGCCAGAGTGATTGGCCAACACCTCCTGAGGTGGGTGGGGAGGGGAGGGGGGAGGGCAGGCCTTCTGGGAACATGACCCCAAAAACCAAAGTTTCCACGGGCGACCAATGGGCGCTGGGCACCACGGCATGCCTGCTCCTCCTCCTGTTTTCTTCGAATTCGTTCTTCGAGGTCAGCCCCACGCCCAAGGATGATGCAAAGTGCAGCCTCAGCCTTCCTGGGGGACGGGAGCCCGGGGTCCGCGCCATCGGCAAGGCGCTGGGCGGGGGACGGAGGGGCAGGTGGGCCGGCCAGGCCCCTCGCTGGCCCGCGGGTCACTCTCGGCCCAGGAGCCGGCGGCCTCCCCGCCACTGTGGTTTGGGGCTGAGGGGAGCAAGACATCTTCCTTTTTGGGTGCCCTTCCCGCCCTCCCGCGGGGCTGTTGGGACATCTGTGAGCGGAAACCACTGGGCCCTGGGCACAGAGCCAGACCCAGGCTGGCAGCCCCGAGATTGTGGTTCGGCCCCAGGACCTGCATCCCCCAGCGGGGCTCCTGGTGTCTCCGGTGCCCACCGAGCGCCCCGCACCCCAGCAGCCAGGCCCTTTCCCTGCAGCAGGGTCCATCGGGGAGAAGCTGGCGCTGGGTCTCCCCGGAGAACGGGTCCGAGCCCGCTGACACGCTCTGGGACCTGAGCACATTGCCTCGCCTCTCCAGGGCCCACCTGCAGAATGAGGATTTGAAAAGCATTTCCCGGCCCACCTCACCGGTTGCGAGCGAGCGTCATGGACATAAAAGGCAAAGGTTCTTTGAAGGAAAAAGGAAAGATGAAAGCTCAATTCCAAGTACTAGCTGGGGGGCGGGGGGAGGGGTGGGAGGGGGTGTGGAGGAGAGGGGAAGGCCGTGAGCTCAGAGGGGAAACCAGCCGGGGAGGGGGAGTCGCCTGGGGTGACGGTTGGCACCAGGTTTCACTTTCTCTGAAAGATAGCGATCATGGGTTGGTCCTCGGAGTCTCACAGGCCCCTGAGCGTCAGAGGGAAGGGGCCCTGGAGACGGTGCCTCCCTAGGCAGCCAGCTCCCTCACCATCGGGTAAACTGAGGCCCAGGTGGGGGCAGAGGGGCCGCCCAGGCCTGCAGGCCCTGCCTGGTGGTCCAACACGTTGGCCAGGCCTGGGAGAAGGTCGCTGGCCCGAGGCCTCCCGAGTCTGGCAGGAAGGGGGTGTCCGAGGCTGGGGAGCCAGGGCGGGGCCTCTGCCGGCTGCCAGGGAGGCCTGGGCTGCTCCAGCTGGGCCTCCGGAGCCTGGACGGGCAAAGCCCAGGTGCCAGGGCTGATGCACTCCTGTCCACCTCCACCCCTGGCACCGGTCATGGCCACCAACGCTGTCCCCTCTGCAGAGACGACCAATCAAGCCTTCCTTCATTCAGCCAATGTCCCCCTGCCACCTCTGTGCCAGCCACCCAGGTGCTGCGGCTCCACAGCGGGCACCACCAGATGCACCCCCAATGCCCAGGCGGCTCCTCAGCCCCGCCCACTCCCTGGCACCCCAGCACGGCGCTCGCTGTGCCATACGCAATCACCCCACCGTGCCCAATCACCCCACTATACCCAATCACCCCACTATACCCAATCACCCCACCGTGCCCAATCACCCCACCGTGCCCAGTCACCCCACCATGCCCAGTCACCCCACCGTGCCCAGTCACCCCACTATACCCAATCACCCCACCGTGCCCAGTCACCCCACCATGCCCAATCACCCAACCATCGCCAGCCCAAGGGCCAGTTCTGGATTCTCCTCTGAGCATGTTGCTTCCGCTAAATTCCTCATTTCGGTGCCCACCCCCGCAAGGCTGCTTCCTGCGCCCAGGCCACGCCACTCCTTCTTCATTTCACATCCCTGCTCTCGTCTTGCAACAGCCCCGTGAGGGGGCGCGGCCGGCAGGGGTGTGCAGGCTCCTTTAACGAGGAAACTGAAATTCAGAGAGGCTCGGGGCCTGGCTCCAGGGCCGGGTCTGGCCGGGCAGCTCCTGGCCCCTCTCAGCTCCTGCTGACCGGTCTCCATCCTTGGGGGACAGCCATGTGCATCCTCCTCCGCTCCCCATGGTCCAGGGAGGCCGACTGTCTCCGCGGCTTAAAAAGGCCTCTGAGCCCGGCTGCCGTGGCTCCGTGGTTGAGTGTCGACCTGTGAAACCAGGAGGTCACGATTCGATTCCCAGTCAAGGGCCCATGCCCAGGTTACGGGCTCCATCCCCAGTAGGGGGCGTGCAGGAGGCAGCCGATCCACGATTCTCTCTCATCGTTGATGTTTCTATCTCTCATTCTCTCTCCCTTTCTCTCTGAAATCAATTAAATATATAAATATATATCTATAATAATAAAAGCATAATATGCTAATTAGACCGGACCGCCAGACGACCTTCCGGATGTCCTTCCGGACGACCTTCCGAACGAAGCCGGGGCTGCGAGGGCCGAGGCAAGCATTGCGGCTGCGAGGGCTGAGCCCCTTGCACGAATTTCGTGCACCAGGCCTCTAGTATATAAATATATATATATGCCTCTGAGGCCCAGGGGCATGATGTCGCCTGCCTGAGGTCACTATGCGTGGCGGCATTTCAGAGGCGGGGCATTCATTCCAGGGCTGTGCAATGTGAAAGCCCATGCTGTGAGCACGGGGCTCATGGAGGTGCCTGTGCAGGCCCCGGGGACCAGGGCTACCAAAGGCAGAAACGGCTTATCTGTCGTCTTGCTCGGGACGCCAGACCAAAATGCCACAGCCCGGGCAGCTGATGTACAAGGAACGTGTTTTCTCTCAGTCCTGGACCTCGAAGTCAGGGGTCAGCAAGGTGTCAGCAAGGCCGACGGCATCCTGCAGCCTCCCTCCCGGATTTGCAGATGGCCGCCTTCTCGTTGCCTCCTCGCGTGGTCCTCCCTCGGCCTGTGTGTGAGTCTGTGTCCTCATCTCCTCTTCTTGTAAGGACGCCAGTCCTGTTCGATTAGGGCCCACCCCCTGACCTCCTTTAGCTTAATCGCCTCTTTCCTTCCAGGCCCCATCTCCAAACGCATTCACACGCTGAGGCTCTGGAGGCTTGGACCGAGGAACACCATCCAGCCCATCGCAGCTTACAAGAGGGCGTGGTTGGAGGGCGACAGGAAGTCGGGACCCTGGGTGAGACTCCAGAGCTGGGTGGGAGGGGCAGCGATGGGCAGGAGGTCCCCGAGTGGCCCCCAGGTGAGGAGGCCCGGCTGCCCATTAGAGAGAAGCGTGAAGGGGAGATGCGTCAGCGTTTCTGGTGAGGTCAGCGCCCGATGACGTCCCTGTCGCCAGCAGGAAGGGCTTGCAACACGGCGCAATCAGTATAAATAGGCTCCCTGACCACAGCACCCGGGCTGTCCCCTCTTCCCGGGCCACGTCAGCCAGTTCCGCGTGATTTGGAGGGGAAGAGAGGGCCGGCTGGGTTCCTCAGAACTGCTGCTTCCTCGCTTCCTGGCCCACCCTCTGCAAGGACAGAGGCTGGGGTGGCCTGGGGGACGGGCCACCATGGCAGGCCACGCCGCGGGTCCCCTGCGTGGAGAGACGCTGGCCCCTGACCTGCTGGGTGGGGGTCAAAGACCAAGCCACTTGTGAGCCCAGTGTTTTTTTTTTTTAAATATGTTTTTATTGATTTCAGAGAGGGAAAAGAGAGGGAGAAAGAGAGAAACATCAATGATGAGAGAATCATGGACCAGCTGCCTCCTGCACGCCCCACACTGGGGATGGAGCCCACAACCCGGGCCTGTGCCCTGATCGGGAATCGAACCGTGACCTCCTGGTTCACAGGTCGACACTCAACCACTGCGCCACGCCAGCTGGGCTGAGCCCAGTGTTCTCGATCCAGTCACAGCGCCTTTCTGAGCCTCAGTGTCCACTCTGAGGTGACAGTGGTACAGCTGATTGAGAGACAAGCAACCCAGGGCAAACATGGGCAAAGGTGCCCCTCCCTTGCCTCCAAGGTGACCAAGAAGGGAAGGAACATCGGTCGTGCCGAGGAAGGCCGTGGCCATATGCAGCCTGTTAGCTGCACCAGCTGCGCCCGATGCGAGCCCGAGGACAAGGCCATTAAGAACCTCGTCCTTTGAAACACGGAAGAGGCCGCCGCCGTTGGGGACCTTTGCAAAGCGAGTGTCTTCGACGCCTCTGTGCTTCGCAAGCTGCACGTGAAAGTACACAACTGTGTGGGCTGTGCCTTCACAGCGAGGTGGTCAGGAATCCTCGTGAGGCCTGGAAGGACCAACCCCCAAAAGTTCTTAGGGGGGGATTATATTTAAAAAACAAACAAATAAAAATGACCCAGCCAGTGTGGCTCAGTGGTTGAGGGTTGACCTATGAACCAGGAGGTCACACGGTTTGATTCTTGGTCAAGGGCACACGCCCAGGTTGCGGGCTCGATCCCCAGTACAGCCCATGCAGGAGGCAGCTGATCAATGATTCTCTCTCATCATGGATGTTTCTCTCCCTCTCCCTCTCCCTTCCTCTCTCTACAATCAATGAAAAATGGACATATATAAATTTTGTTTTAAATGGACAGAGGATTTGATTAGACATTTCTCCAAAAGAGAAAGACAAGAAATGATGCTCCCGATCACCAGCCGTCAGGGAAATGCAAATCAAAACCACAGTGCGGTACCACTTCACACCCGCGGGAGTGGCTATCATCAAAGGCAGACGAGACAAGTGCTGGAGAGGATGTGGAGGAATCCGAGCCCCGGGGCACTGCTGGCGTGAACGTGCCACGTGCCACGGCGCGGCCACTTCGGGAGACAGTCTGGCAGTTCCTCAAAGGGTTAAACATAGAGGTGTCAGACACCTCACTGCCCCCCCGCCTAGACCTACGCCCGAGAGAGTTGAGAACGGATGTGCACACACATGTTCAGAGCAGCATTTATTCACAGCAGCCCCAGCATGGACGCAACCCCCATGACCATCAGCAGAACATGGATTTAAAAACTGCCGTCTCTCCAGGCAATGGAATATCGTTCAGCCAGGGAGAGGAAACTGGCCACGCGAGAGTGGCCAGTCACAGAGGCCACGTGTTTTAGGGTTCCCTTTAGATGAACCGTCCATAGCGACAGACGTGGCTTCCCAGGGCTGGGGATGAGGAGCGATGGCTAACGGACAGGGTTTCTTGGGGGTGATGAAATGTTTTTGAATTAGGTAGTGGCGAAGGTTGCACAATCTTGTGAATACATGAAACAACAACAACACTGAGTAGGCGCTTGAAAATGCTCCGTTTGATGGCATGGGAGCGGCACCTCAGTTTTTTGAGGTGTAATGGCAAATGCTCCCGACGGGATGGTCAGCGTGACGCGGTGAGATCGTGCTCGGGAGACACTGGCCCTCAGTAGCCACTCCTTCTGAACTCCTACCCGCCGGCCGCTGGGGCAGACGAGGCTCACGTTTGCTTATGTCACAGGGTGACTGTGAGGACGGTTGGGAAAGACGTCGTTACATAAACCCCAGGGTGAGCAAGATTCTACCAGGAGGTCAGTGAGGTCACGCTGGGCTGGGGGACGCTTCGGCTTGAGGACCGCGACCCAGCTCTTCTGGAACCTGGCGTGTCCCCCTGCTCCCAGGGGCTCCCCCAGATTGGATAACTGATCCCCCTTCCAAGTGGCCCAAACACGTATCCAGGGAAGTACAGCAGAGGAGGGAGGGAGGGAGGGAGAAGAGGCAAAAAGGCAGGTGGAGGCCGGCACATCTCTGAGGAGGAATGACCAGGCATGAGGGGCTGCCCAGGGCCTGTGAGGCGAGGGGACAGGCGAGATGGGCCCCTTGGGGTCCCTCCACAGCCCTGAGCCCTGAGCAGCCATGGAAGTAAAACAACCCTAACCATGAGCCGAGGATCAGGAAGTCCAAGGAGCCCCGTCTTCCTCACGGTGACAACACACAACGCCGATTTTGAAACATCACATTCCTGCCAAACACGGTCTTGGTGCCCAGGCGTGCGCCCGCGGCGACCATCGGCACGTTTCCGGACTTGGGTGCGCGCCGGGCCCAGCGCCGAGCGTTTCCCACGGGCAAGCTCCGTGAAGCCTCACAACCACCTCGTGAGGCAGAAACCCTGTCTCTGTCCTGTAGGTGGGGAAACTGAGGCCTGGGAGGTGGGGTACTTGGCAGAAGGGCTGGACAGAAAGGAATTGGAAGGGGTCTCCTCGTGGGGAGACAGGAGATCCACTCCTGGGGGGGTGGGGCAGTGGGGGGGTGGGCGCTGCCAGAGGCAAGGCGGGGGCTTGGCCCAGGAGGCCGCGCTCCACGGGTCTAGAGATAACGCTTTCATTGAATTCAGAACCCAGAAAAGAGATGCTGTACATTCCGCGTCCAGATAACTGCAGGAGGCCGCAGGCGGGCAAGACCCCACAGGCCCATTCAGAGAAGAACTGATGTGGCAGGAAGGGACCAGAGAGGGAGGGAGGCAGGAGGGAGGGGGACACGGAGCACTTGCAAAATCCTCTGCTGCCACTGCAGCCCCTCTGGACGGGCTTGTACCGCACAGCCCGTCCCACTCCCCGGGTGCCCCATTGCCGTCCGGGGAAGGCCAGCGTCATGACCACAGCCGCCAGGACCTGCCCCCTGCCGGCCGCGCTCACGCCTCTGCAGCCTGCCATCTTCCTGGTCCTCTTCAGTCCCTCGGGGAGCTGAATCCTCTCGCCCCAGGGCTCTGGCACAGGCTGCTCCCAACACTCCACCTGCTCATCTGCCTGGACATCAAGTCCAGTCCAAGCTTCACCTCTCCAGGGAAGCCCTCCCTGACCTGCCTCCCCCCCAGGCTGGCTCCTGCCCCTGCTCCCCAGACCCTCCCAGAGCACTATGGTACCCCACGTTGCAGCACTCTTCGGAGTTGTCAATTTTTACAACCGCGGGGTTGTCTCCTCAGCCAGACTGTAAATCCCGAGGATGTGCGCTGTGGGTGACTCCCCATCGCCCCTCTCTGGAGCACATCACAAGTCCCGACGTGCGTGGCCGGACAGTGTGGCCTCTGTAGAAGCCCCAGGAAAGCCGTCTGTGGCCTTCGGGCTGCAGGACCCAGACGTGTGCCCATCCCACGTCCTCTAGAAGGGCGGGCCCACCTCGCTGCCAGGCCCGCTCGTAGCCTTTGCCCCGCCCTCTCCGGTCGCTTCTCCCCAAGGAAATCGGAATCGCATCACTCACAATATGCCCGAGCACATGATCTCTTTTTGGGGAAGCCTCGATGGCAAAGACGCTGACGTTTTCCTTTATGGCGATGGTTCTGAAGCCAGCTCAAAGCTGCTCTTTCACTCACTGCAGCTGTTCCGTTTCCTGGAAAACGAACTGAAAAAGAAAGAGCCGAGGCATTTCTCCTGCGTCCTTGAGAGAATCCACTTCACAGATGCTGCCTCAGGGGCCCCTGACAGCCTCAGAGGAAGGGGCCAGTCTTGCCCCGGCCGGCGTGGCTCAGTGGTTGAGCATCGACCTAGGAACCAGGAGGTCACGGTTCAATTCCCGGTCAGGGCACATGCCAGGTTGCGGGCTCCATCCCCAGTGTGGGGCGTACAGGAGGCAGACAATTGATTCACATCATTGATGTTTCTCTCTTTCTTTCCCTTTTTCTCTGAAATCAATAAAAACACATATTTTTAGCCCTGACCGGTTTGTCTCAGTGGCTAGAGCGTTGGCCTGCAGACTCAAGGGTCCCAGGTTTGATTCTGGTCAAGGGCGTGTACCTTGGTTGAGGGCACATCCCCAGTAGGGAGTGTGCAGGAGGCAACTGGTTGATGTTTCTCTCTCATCGATGTTTCTAACTCTCTATCCCTCTCCCTTCCTCTCTGTAAAAAATCAATAAAATATATATTTTTTAAACACACACACGTATTTTTAAAAATAAAATGGAAAAGGGGCCAGTCTTCACGTGAAGGGACAACCCTACATGTTGAAAAACAGACAGATCAGTGGCTTTTCAGTCCCTCATTCAACCCGTACGTAAGTGACTCCCTGTGTGTGTCAGGCCCCAGCCTTGGTGCAGGGGATTCGTGGGCAAGAAGGACAAGCCTCGCGGGTGAGTGAAGTCACGCTGAAGGCCTTTTCGTACCAGGCCTGAGCGGCGAACAGACGCACACGCCAGCGTCCAGCACGCGGAGGGGCCTGGAAGACCCGCTGTCAAGCTGCCCGATCCTGGTCCCAGGCCACAGGAGGGGACACCCCCAGCCGGGCCGTGGTGGGACCCTGGGGTCTAGCCATGCACCTGCGACCTGAGCAGGATCCATCAGAACCCTTTCCCAGGACCGACGTCAGACCCCGAGACACGCCTCCCTCACGTGCCTGGGTTTCTGAGCCAGGAGACCAGGCCTGTCCCGGTGGAAAGCTACCTCCCCGATCCCACGGGGCAGGGTGGGGTCCCGCCAATCGGGCGGGGCAGCCAGGAAGGCGGAGTGATTTCCCTGAGCCTCTGGTCCCTGCCTGAAGCCCGGGCCAACACGCGTGTCCCCGCGGCACAGGATGTGAAGGCTGTCCCTTTTCTGCTGGCTGGACTGGCTTCCCGGCACTTGAAGGGGGAGTCCTAGGTCCAGCCACAGCGTGAGGATGGGGGCCGGAGGGGCGGAGGGCATGGAGCGGGGGAGTGGATGAGCTCGGAGCCTTTTTTTTTTTCTTTTTTTTAAATCCTCACCCAAGGATGGTCCCTCCATTGATTTTTAGAGAGAGAGGGAGGGGGAGAGAGTGATAGGAACATCAATGAGGAGAGAACCCTTGATCGGCTGGCCTCCTGCACGTCCCACACCGGGATCAAGCCCGCAACCCAGGCATGTGCCCTGACCGGGAATCGAACCCTGACCTTCTGGTTCATAGGTTGATGTTCAACCACTGAGCCACACCGGCTGGGTACAGGGTTTCCTTTTTAAAGGCAGAGCTGAAAAAACACAGCAACCCCCGGAAAACCAGGGTCCGGAAAGCAGCCGACTGCAAAGGGGCAGCAGAGCGTAGACCTCCCACGGCCCCTCCTGTTACAGCGGTTCAGGGCTGTGTGGGCTCATCTCACCTTGCAGGCCAGGGTCTGCAGCTGGCGGGAGGGTGGGCTCCCGGCTTTGGGAGAGAGCAAGTCTAGGGCAAGGCACCGGGTGGCCAGGCCACCAGGAGAGCAGGTGCAGGCTGGGGGTCTCAAAGACACACGTCCTGAAGGCTGATCAGGGAAGGAGGGGACAGGCCAGGGCTGTGCTGGGGATAATGGGCTTGTGCAGCCGGATGAGAGGGAGACCAGCAGGAAGTCGGGGGCAGCCACACAGGTGAGGGCCAACAGGGGCTGAGGCAGGGCCTTGGGAAGTGAGAGCGTCCAGGCTGAGGGGCTCGTGCCCAGCGGGGCAGCAAGCAGGGCCAGGCTTGCTTCGGGCTGCAGAGGAGAAGGCGCGGAGGAGTGGGCGGGAAGGTAGGAGGGAGACCGGGAGGGTGCTGCTGAAGCAGTGGGCTGGCGGTGAGGGTGGCAGGTGGAGGAGTGGAAGGTGAGGAGTCTCCCCAGGTGACTGCAGGGAGCTGGGCCTTCAGGGATCAGGGAGAAGCAGGAAGGCCAGAGGGATACAGAGGCAGGGAAGGAAAGTGGACAGTAGGGTACATGTGGGCACATGTGTGATCGTGAAAACACAAAAAACGCAGATGCATGTGCGCACACGCATGCGCGCGCGCACACACACACACACACACACACACACTTCCCCGGCCACAGTCAAAAGCAGACACACAGAAATATGTACCACATATGCTCACCTGTACACACAGGCACATATGTACACTCCAGCTACACACACACACACACACACACACACACACACAGGACACACGCAGAGATGGAGCCAGCACAGCTGACGCTCATACACAATCGGATGCAGGTACAGCCCCCCACACACAGACCTCCAACAGACACACAGACACATTGCGGGATACACCGACACTTGGACACATGGCCATGCACACACTTCCTGCCAAAGGAATCATCTAGACCAGCCTTGGGCAAACTACAGCCCACGGGCCGGATCCGGCTGTTCTATCCGGTTCTCTTGCTCTCCCCTCCGCTCCTTTACTTTGAATTTATATTAGTTCACACAAACACTCCATCCATGCTTTTGTTCCGGCCCTCCAGTCCAGTTTAAGAACCCATTGTGGCCCTCGAGTCAAAAGTTTGCCCACCCCTGGTCTAGACCGATGCCCACCAAGGCCTGTAAAGGTAATGCGGCTCCTGCATCCACTTGGCCGTGACCGTGCCCCTGCGAGGGGAGCTCCCCGCGGCCCCATCGGAGACGGTTCTGGCTCTGAAACCCCAGCACCAGGCCGGCCTGGGAAAGTGACACAAATCACAGCCATTGCCCAACACACCCATCGGGCGGGCCCAGGGTCAGGGAGGAGCCAGGGCCAGGCCTCGCGTGCCTGCCCACGCACGCGTTGCCACCGGCAGCAGACACCCAGCCACCAACGCAGACAGCTGGGATGGCGAGGGAGCTTGCAAAATCATCCCATCCCTCAGGGTTCAGCTAGAGGGCCCCGTCCCCCGGGGAAACTCCCCAGGCTCCTTCCTTTCTGAGTTCCGTCTGCAGTGCCCAGCTGTGTGACCTGGGGCAAGCCGCTTCACCTCTCTGTGCTTCATTTCCCCCTGTGCTAAGGCGGATAAAGAGCATGTGCGGAATCCACGAATGGATGGAGTCCCCCACCTAGGGACGGGGAAGCAGCAGCCCAGCCCCATGCTCAGTCAGCGAGGTGCAGACTGCTCTCCCCCTCCTCCGTCCCTCCCCACCCAGGGGGACCCTGGGGCCTGTGGGTCATTAACAAGGTGTGCAGTTCATTCTCCCCTCCATGTAGAACCAAGAATCCAGCTGTGGAGCAACTTGGCAAGCATGGGACCACATAGCCCTGCCTGGCAGGGGACGGGTGAGGACTGGAAACCCCGAATTTCTACTTAAATATCTTCGAGGAGGATTTAAGAGGTCACTTCCTCTATACGGGCACGAAGATCAGAGAGGGTGGAAATGAGCCGCCGACTCTCCCTGCCTGGGGTTTCCTCATCTCCGTCCCCACCCACAGGAGCCCCCCACCCAGGCTCACATCCTCCCTGCTGATGCCGGACACCAGGCTGGCGGTCGGCTGGAAGCTGAGCACCTTCCCACTCCCCGAGGCACCGTGGGCAGGGCCCGCCCAGGCCCAGGCTGCCACCCTTATGATAAACACTGACTCCACGGTCCAGGCCTTGACCCTCCCCCGGGGCTGGGAGGACAAGGACGTGGGCTACATGCCAGCAAGCGTCCCCAAACCCGATCATGAATGACCCCAACTATCCCAACCCCAGGCCTGGGCTGACCAGACTCACTTCTTTGCCCTAAAACCCTCCAGGGCCCGGGTGGGACAAGGACGTGGTTCCGTGAGACCCCACCTCAGCCTGGGACAGCCCCGGGCCTGTCTGATGACAACATCCGGGCATCAGCAGTGGGTGAGGTCCAGGGTCAGATCCCTGGAACGCGCCCCTTCTCAGCCGAGTGTCCCCGGGGACCTCCGAGGCCTGTATGTCTGCCCCAGCAGGTCTCGGTCTCCAAGGGCAGATGCGCCTTTTTGTAACTCACTGAAGGCCGGGGGCTGGCCCAGTGACCCGCAAGGACACCCTGGGGGCTGAAAACCCTCCACCCAGACACCCACATGAAGAGACACACGTGGGCACACTGATCTGCAGGCCTGGGTCCGAGGCAGGCCAGCCCCCGGGCATGCCTGCGGGCCCCTCACCCCGGCCAGCCCCGTGGGCAGCTCCAAGAACTAAGCGACGCTGGGTTCGAGGCATTGGGTGAGGCCCGAGGCACGTGGAAAGCCAGGATGACAGAAACACTGAAACCAAGCAGGAACTCGGGGAGACAGACAGATGGAGGGACCCCAGAGACGACTGTGGGGCCAGGAACTCTCCGGCTGCACATTAAGGATCCCTAGTAATTTGGGCTCTAAAACCCCCACTTCAGTCCAGGACATCGCTCGAGCCCGGCAAGGTCTCGGACGGGGCTTACAAGGAGAAATTGGACCCACCTACCCCCCCCACAAAAGACAAACTATAAAGAAACGCCCCCTACCCAGGGCCATGGGGCACAGGGTCCTGAAGGAGCCGACTCCTGTCTCCATGCACTTGGGGAAACCGAGGCCAAGGGCAAATGCCTGGCCCACAGCCCCTGACTGCTCACTCACCAGGCTTGGATGCGTCTCAGCTCCTCTGATCTGCAGGCCCCCAGGTCCCCAGGGCCAGGGCGGGCGCACTGCCAGAGGCCTGGCCCCGGTTCTGACTTTTCTGGGGAGCCACCGCAAGCTGAGTACGACGAAGTCACACCCTTCTTCCCTTCCTGAGCGCGGGCGGGCCTGGGCTGAAGGCACCTGATAACCTCCCGACGCATCTGTGGGGCCCCATCAGGCCACAGTGGAACCCTAGCTCACAGCGCAGGGAGGCGGCCCCTCCATGACAGGAAACTTGGGGCCAGATGTGCTGACTGAGCCTCTGGCCCAGGCGTGTAGCCATCAAGAGCAGAGTGGGCCCTGGCTGGTGTGGCTCAGTGGATAGAGCGTGGACCTGTGGACTGAGGGGTCCCAGATTCGATTCCGGTCAAGGACACATGCTCAGATTGCGGGCTTGATCACCAGTAGGGGGCATGCAGGAGGCAGCCGATCAATGATTCTCTCGCATCATTGATGTTTCTCTCTCTCTCTCCCTTCTTCTCTGAAATCAATAAAAAGATATATATATTTTTTAAAAAGAACAGAGTGGGCTCCAGATGGCCCCCCAGGCATCCTGCCCTCCTGGACAGGGAGTGCGGATTCGCAGGTTCCCACTGGGGCTGGCCCCCTCCCTGCAGGGTGCCACGAGAGCCCTGGTGGCAGGCACTGACTGATCTCCTGGCCAGAGGGACTCCTGGGAAGGACAGACAGACTCGGGCGTGGTCCAACAGCAAGCAGGCAGCGGCCTGGAGAAAAAGGGGCTCCTGGGCCCTCCGTGGGGTGTCACCACCGGTCAGCCCGGCCCATGGTGGAGGGCAAGCTGGGGGATCCCCAGGCAGGTCTTGGAGTTTCTACCCGTGTTCAGGACTGTTCTGGGAGCAGCAAGGAATGAAGGAAGAGGCCAGACTTCAGGGCCAGGCGGCCCTGGATGGGAACCATGTGATCTTGGCTAAGTCACTTCACCTCCTGAAGCTCCGGTTCCGCAGCTACAGTGGGGTGGTACACGGGGAGCCAGTACTGCCGGCAGTGGGGCCCAAGGAACAGCATAGCAGCCGTGGCTGAGGCTCAGACAACCCCAAAGACCACAGCCCAGCCTGGACACTACAAGCCCTTTATTAACAAGTTGGTAAAAAAAAAAAAAAAAAGAGCAGAGAGGTGTAAAAATACTTTTCTCGGAGGCCCCTTGAGGGGAAGGCACTGTCAGAACCCACCTGGTCAGGGAAGGCAACCCAACCAGACGCAGAACGAGACCAGGGCCCTGTCCAGGGAGCAGCTGGCCCGGGTGCTGAGAGGGGGCGGCTCAGCCTCAGGCAGGGAATGTGCAAACGCCGAGGCTGGGTGGGGAGTGATGGGTTGAGGGCTTCCCGGTGGAAGCCCAGAGCACCGTGTTCCCTGTGTGGGCAGACACGCACGTCCACGTGAGAGCCGGTGACTGCACGCAGCTTATACAGAGAGGTGGGGGTCCCCCTGCATGAGTGGGGGAGGAAGGAGAGGGAAGTGGGCTCACCCCAGAGCTTGGGGAAATAGCTTAGAGAAGTCTCTGGAAGCCTGGGGGTGAGGGGCGAGCGCAGAGGCTGCGGCTCCCCCGTGGCCTCAGGAGCCCAGGCCCTCCTGCCGTCGCTGGAGGACTTCGATGACGCTGCCGATGCCGTCCTCGGGCACCTGTGGGCAGGTCGGGGGAGGAAGGCGTCAGGGCCGCCCGACTTCCTGGCTCACTGGGACTACCAATGCTGGTCCCTTCACCCTCCTGGGCCTCAGTGTCCCTCCGGGAGCCCCTCCCCCCACCCCGTGGTGCTCACCAGGGCGTGGTCGAAGTTGAAGGTGCTGATGTAGTAGGCAGAGATGTCGGCCGCGGCCAGGGGACCCGCGATCTGGGCCACGATCCCACATTCATCTGAGGGTGGAGGAGGAGTCCATGTGGATCACCCCGGTCGCTCCACAGGCCCTTCCCAAGCCCCCCACACACAGGGCGCGGCCTCACCGAAGCCCAGGGGCTGTCCTCCGATGCGCACCATCCTCCACAGCTCCCCCGAGGAGCTGGTCAGCAGCAGGTCACTGGGGAACCTGGGGAGGCAGGTGCGACTGGTGACTTCACAGTCTGACGCTCCACCTCCTTCCTCCCTGGGCCTGGCTTAGCATCTGCGGCCCACCCTCGGCCAGGGGTCACGTACTTTTTCTGTGTCTCCGCATCCATGACGATGGAGATGTAGCCCTCGATGAGGGAGAAGGCAAAGAACGTGATGGAGCTGGGTCCAGGATCGCCAGGGGCTGCCTCTTTGGGGGCGCTGGTGATGGACAGGAGGCTCAGGTACCCTGCTGGGTACCAGGCCTACTCCACCTCCCTCCAGTCAGCCCCGAGACTCCTGAGCAGCCCCCCTCGCCCCCCCTGTCTCTGGGCCACTTTCCTTCCCTGTCCTAGGACCCCGATCTTCTGATGGTGCCAGGTGGGGGTGGGGCTGGGGGAGGACAATGAACCCTGTCTGTTCCAAAGGCTCTGCCCACACCACAGGAGAGGGCTCCAGCTGTAGCACTGGGACCTTCCCCAAACACCAGTGAAGGGCACCGAGGTGCAGAACCATGGAGGGGCAGAAGGTGGAGGGGCAGAGCACAGAGAACGATGATGTGAGGGCAGACTAAATGCGAGGCCCACCTGTGGGAGTAGAAGAGGACGTCGATGAGGGTGGTGGCGATGGCTGGCAGTGTTTCAGGGTCCAGTGTAAGGACACAAAAGCGGTTCTGTGGACTTTGGATAGGATGCACCGTGGGGTTGGGCCCTGCTGGGGGGACCAGGAGGTGGAGAGTGAAAGAAGGACCATGGGCTGGGGCGCCCCCTGGTGGCTGGCCAGGGAGGGGCCTGGGTTGAGTGTAGCATCCTGTTCTACAGACACCTGTCTGCCTTGGTTTCCCCAGCCCCATGCCCCTATCTTGCAAGGTGGCCGATCGGTGTCAGCTAGTCTTTCCACACACAAGCAATGGGCCTCAGTGGGAAGAGGAGCCCCTCCCCCACCCCCCCAGGTCTGGGTGCCAGAGGGTGCCCTCACCATGCTGAGCACGCGGAAAGCCATTGCTGGAATCGTCCCTGGCCACAGGCACAGGCTCCCCGCCCACCTCTCGGTAAATGTCGAACTCCTGGGCCAGCGTGTGGATCACCACGGACAGGTCCTGCTCCCGCACCTGGGCCACAGGATGATGGCATAGCACGTGGGTCCCCAGGCAGCCATACCCACCCATGCCTACACGGGCGCCCGTGGGAATCTCACCAGGATGAAGTCCGTCTGGTAAGTGGACAGCATCAGCACAGACACGTGGTGCTCGGCCAGCGGGGCGATGACGGAGCGGGCAATCTTCGTGACCCCCGCAGCCTGCACCGCTGCTCCGCTGTGGGATGACACGTTCAGCACCAGCCAGGTGGCCTCAGCCACTTGCAGGAACTCCGATGCGGGCAGCTCTGCAGGCAGAGGGCACATGACCCAGTCAGGGCCTGCGGGGCCAACCCCTCATTTCCCCTGTCTGTGCCTTGGCTTCGCCATTTACTTGCTGTTGACCTGGTGCAAGTGGTTTACCTTCTCTGAGTCTCAGTTTCCTCATCTGTAAAAGGGGATGACAGTATGTACTTCATGACAGTGTTCTGTGGGTTCACAGGGGCTTTGTACCGTGGGGTGCCACGAGGGGGCGCCAGTAGATCAGGATGGCTAAGGGATGCCCTTCCCTCCTAACAGACCCAAACTTGGTTGCAGTACAAACAGGGAAACTAAGGCCTGAAGCAGTGCAGTAGGAGATGGGTCAAGCCCCATTTGGCTGGCCTGAGACTCCAGGCCTGTGAGGGCCCAGGCTGGCGTCCAGTCCAGACTAAGAGCTGGGGCCAGGGTGGCTGCTAATTGCCCAAGCACAGCGAAGCGGTCCCTTTCCCCCACTCCCCCCCTCCCGCCCCCAGGACCCTGCCCTGGGCTCGTTGTCTGCTCCCTACCTCCAGTCCCTCCCCAGCCCTCAGACCCCTGGAGTTCCTAGAGAGTCAGGGAGGGGATGATCAGCACCAGGGAGAGAAGTCCAGGCATAAATAACGGCCAGGGGAATGGAACAGCCACAGGAACCCCTGATTCCTGCCAGCAAGCATAACAGAGGCCCTGCTGCCAGGCTGACGCTGCTAAGTGCCCTTCACACGCAGCCTGTTTGTAAAACCCTCATGGGACCCCATTAGATAGAACCATTAACTACACCCCTTTTAAATAAGAGGAAACAAACAGCTCCGAGAGGGGAAATGACTTGCTCAAGGGCACACAGCCAGTGCGCCGTGGAGTCCAAGCTGAAGCCAGACTCATCTGCCTTCAAAGCCTCGGCTCTGAGTCACTGGACCCCAGCATCTAGTGAGAATCCCGCCACGAGGGAAGCACGACCTCCCTCCCCAGCCCCGCCCCCACCTTTGAAGCCCTCCTCGTCCACCATGAGCGTGTAATCCTCGGGAGTCTCCGTCAGGCTGAAGAACTTGCACCTGGATGGGGTGGGAGACACCTTCAGCCTGGGTTGGGAGAAGGGGTGTGTAGACCGCTCCACCCGCCCGCAAAGACCCCTTGGCCAGGCGCCTCCCTGCCCCCTCAAGCCTCAATTTTCTCCCAGGGGGGAATGGGTCCCATCTCGCGAATCGCGAACTGTTTCCCGCCTCCCACCTCCTTAGGAGCCCCCCGCCCCTCCATTCCCGGGGGGAGGAGAGGCTGACCCGCGCGCGCCGACAGCCCCAGGGCGTCGGACCTGGAATCGCCTAGACTTGTCCCTCTGCCCCGATGGGAGGCGCCTGGGAGAAGCTCCCGGCAGTCCCAGGAAGGGATACCCGCATGTGATTCCACTCGGAGTTAAGCATCGCCCACCTGAGGCTGTTTGCGCTAAACTGGCCCGGATAGGCGGCGGTCCCGGGGAGGGTGAAGCCAGGCCGGATGGCGGCCGCGGTGGGGGGGGTGGGGGGGGGGAGGGAGGGGGATGGGCCCTCCCCGCCCGTCCCCGCTGGCCCCGCGGCGACTCTAACCTCCCGACCCCGTCCCGGGGTGCTAGTGGAGCCCACCCTCATCTGTGGCCCCGAACTCGCGCGCGCACCGGCTTCGGCGGGGCAGGAAGAGCAGCTTGATGAGCGGGTGGGTGTAGAGCCAGAGGCCGGAGCGGGCGAGGCTCAGCACCCGCACGCGGTGCTCTAGGATGTGCAGCTCCATCGCGGTCCCGCGGACCCGACCCCTCCGCGGCCAGACTCAGGCCACGCCGAGGACCGGGGGGCGGGGCCGGGGGCTTAAAGGAGCCGCTGCTCACGCCAGTCCACGCCGGCCACCAGGCCTCGGACCCGCCCAGCCCCGCGCCGCGCCCCGCCGGCAACGCCCTGCGATGCGCGCGGCCTATCAGAGGGGGCCACGCCCCCTTCTACCACCATCGCCCCGCCCCCATCCCGTTCACATTGGCTTAGGGATCGCCAGCTGACCCCGCCCCGTCGTCCTTCAGACCCCGCCCAGGCCGCGCCTCTTCTCGGAGCTCCACCCTTTCTGCAAGATGCGGGTGGATCCTGGGTGGGAAGCTTGCAGGAAACGTGGACTCCTTTCTGTCCTTCAGGCCCTCATATGGGTCTTATGATTGAGGTCATTGAGGCGCTGCCTCCAAAACCCTGAAGCGTGGAGGGGGAGGGGTCCACTCTGCCGCCCTACGATTCTCTCCCAACAAAGTATCCTAGCACCTTTCTTCCTCCTTCCTCTGGTGGGATCCGCCTCCCCACCAGAGTCACAGAGATAGTAAGGGCCGCATCCACCTCGGTCACACTGCTGGGTAGGGTGCTGAAGGCAGCCAGGGGTAAGGAGGCCCCTCAAGGCTGAGGCCAGTAATGCCCAAGGCTCAGACTTCAGAGGACAGGCCCAGGCAACGGGCTCCCTGGGTGGTGTTCTCAGACCTGAGGCTTGAGCCTTGCTGAGGCTCCCAAAGCCAGCAGCCATTAGATGAAACCCGCTAGCCTGAGCATATCTAAACTGGCTTTGTGCCCAGGGAGGCCCCCAGCACTGGCAGAGGCCCCAGATCTGAGGCTCGTTAGGACCAACTTGGGCTCATTTTGACATTAGGACTGGGTTCTGCTCAGGCCTCCTCGGGTCTAAGAAGACCCCAAGGCTGAGCAGGCATCAGGCACCCAAGCTGGCCCAGTAGCAGGACTAAGCATGCTCTGGGGGGCCCCCGTCTGGCTCAAGCATCTTCAGGCCTCCGATCTGAGGATTTGAACCAAGCAGGTTAAGGCAGGCCTCAGGCCTGACTGGGACCCAGCAGGCCTGCACAGGCCTCCTGCCTGCTTGGGAGCCTCCACTGAGGCGGTGGAAGCGGCGCAGTGCCTTCCCTCCCTGGACTCTCCGGCGCAGCGGGTTCCTGTGGAACACTGTGCAGCCACCACATCCTGGCCTGTCCCCTAGAGGGTCAGGGGGAGGGGACTGTCCTCAAAGGCTGAACCCCTCTTCTCACCAATGGTGCAGTGTGGGTGGGAAAACCACAGGTGTGAGGGTTGGGAAGCAGGAAGTGACGGTCTGCCCTGACAGGCTCATGTGACCCTTGACCTCCCCAGGCCTCAGTATACCCAGCTGTACCAGAACAAGATGTTCCAGACTAAAGCCCTGAGGTGCCTGAAAGCTCCCAGGGAGGCTCTACTCCTCCCTCTCGCGCCCCCTCCCTCCATAGCCCAGCCTCGCCTGGTGGCCTGCCAAGAACAACCGCTATTGTTTGACTGGAAAAGCTGCTTCCTCAGCAGAAGGGGGGCCTCTCCCAGGGACACCCTGTCCATAACCTCAACAGTCATCAGGTTGTGACCACAGAGCCTGCCTGGGCCCTCAATGGCCAGGAGAGGTAGCTGCGGGGCTCTGGGTGCAAACTGGGACCAGCTTACCTCTCACTCAGCTCTCTGTTGCCTCATCTGTCAAATGGAGATGATAGCGCCTACCTGATGATCAGCTGGTGACGCAACCTACCCAGCGTGGACCATGCTAAGTGCTCAGTAAGCGACAGGTGGCCTTTTATCAAAGACCCAGCCTTCTCCCCTCCTCTCCATGGAAACCTGGGCTGTAAATGTAAGGGCATGCATGGTCTCCCACCTATGGTGCCAGCACCCCACCCAGAATGAACACCCAACCTTTCTCAGTTGGTTAGAGCGATCCCCCAATACACCAAGGTTGCGGGTTCCATCCCCAGTTGGGGCACATACAAGAATCAACCAATTAATGCATAAATAAGCGGAACAACAAAATACTTCTCTCTCTCCCAAATCAATAAAAAGAAGAACCTTATTCAGGTCCAGCAGCATCCAGGCCAGGCCTTAAGGAGAATACCCCAAAAGGATCTTAGGGACCTCACCCATCAGTGATGAGCAGGAATCAAGGCCTGGGGAGTATGCCCGCTCTGCCTTAGCACCGGGCTCCAGCCCTGGTGACTCTCACCCATGGTAGATGGTGGACAAGGGGCTGAGGGATGGAGTAAGGGAAATGGGGACCAGGAACAGGGGCTGGCCCTGGACTTGGCATCTCCTCTGGCAAGGTACTTCTCAGAGAGGCTCTGGTGCTGAGGCCAAGATGAGGGCTCTGTAGGAAGTGGAAGAGATGCTGAGCACCAGGGGTGGTGGCACCCCCTTGCCCATCCCTTAGCTGCACACCAGCTCTCTATACAAACCTGTTTATTTCTGTACAAAACCATGTTTCTATTTTACACAAAGAGTACCCCACCCTGCACCCCACCCTCTCCCCTCATCAGTGCCCTAGCCCTGGGGAGCATCCCCCCAGAAGAGGCCTGAGTGAGGCCCTCACTTCTGCCTGCCCCAGCTGGGTCGGCCCGAGCTCCACTCTGGAGAAAATAAATAAGGAGGCTCAGGCAGAACCTGTACTGGGCCAGCCAGACTCTCTGCACCCAGTAGCCAGGCAGCCGGACCCTCAGAGGGTGGACAGGCCCTGGAATGTGTCAGTCCGTGAACCATGTAGGTGTGTGGAGACCCCGCCCTGGAGGCCTGAGATGCCAGGGTTACAAGTAGGTGTCCTCACTCTCCTGGGACACCAGGCTCTCCTGGGAGCAGTGGTGGGCTGAAACCTGGGGAGCTGAGTCCTGAGGGGATGGGTCCTGGTGGACTGGGTCCTTCGGGGGCACATCCTGTGGAGGACATGCGTCTCCGCCAGCAATCGCCATCTTGGCTTGACCTGGCTTTGGGGTCTTGTCCAGCTGCCCACTCGCCTTCTCCTGCTTCTGCTGCTCCTTCGGAATCTGCTTGGGTGGCTTGGGCTTGCTTTTGGAGCCAGGGAGCGGGGCATCTGGGGGCAGACGGATGGACGGTGATGGTTGCAGGGTGGGCCGGGGGCCTGGCTCTGCCTCCAGGATGGCCTTGGCACCATGCAGCCTGGGTGGCGAGCAGCACTGCAGTTCACCGCGGGTCTCCTGCCAGCGCCGCAGTTGGATGAGGTGCTCACGCTCAATCTGGCGCTCTGTCACTGGCAACTCGATCACCTGTGGGAGCAGTGACAGGCAGGTGGGCATCAGGAAGAACCTTCCCCTCTGCCTTCCAGCCTGGGTCCCGGCTCTGCCTTAGAGTCCCCCAGTCCTGGTCACTAAAGGCTGACCACAGGAAGAATGAAGGTCTGGCCCCTGTGGTGGTCACAAGTCCACTAGCGGTGGTGAGCCAGGCACTGGTGACTCCACTTGCCTAATTATGTGTCAGCTAATTACAGCCCCTGAGAGAAAAATCCACAAAAGAAAGGAAAAAGGGAAATTAAAGCCAAAGTCATGGATGTGGTACCAGAGGAAGAGGTGACGGGCTGCAGCTCTTCTCATTCCCAAGAGGTACAGAACGGGAAGGCCCCACAGACTTAGGCCTCCCTGTGCCCCTATTCTCATTCAGATTATACAGGGGTCCTCAAACTTTTTAAACAGGGGGCCAGTTCACTGTCCCTCAGACCGCTGGAGGGCCGGACTATAGTTTAAAAAAAAAACTATGAACAAATTCCTGTGCGCATTGCGGGCCCGGGACGAGTCGGCTGCTAAGCAGGACAGGCAGCGGCACCTGGCGGGCCGGATAAATGTCCTCGGCGGGCCGCATGTGGCCCGCGGGCCGTAGTTTGAGGACCCCTGATAGAAGGATGACATCTACCACACCATGCTGGACTGCTGAGCACTGAGCTTGGCACCAATGACCCACCCTCAGGGACAGAGGGCTACAGGCTTCCCTCTGAAGGGCCCGCATGTCTCCCCTCCAAGTGGTGAGGGGAAGGTGTGTCCCGCACCTCCTGGACCAGAAAGGCCTCCTGCATGATCTTGGGGCTGAGGCTTCGCAGCCGCTCGATAGTCTCGTACTGGCCCTGGCAGGTCTTGAGCTTCTCCGGGGATCCCAGCGCATGCTTCAGCAGCACCAAGCCCACCCGGAAGATGATCTTGACTCCTGTATGGGGGAGCAGGCAGTGAGCGCAAGAGGGCCGTTAGGGAGTTTCTGAAAATAGAGGTCCCCTGTGGGCTGCACTCCAGAGCTCAAGCTGGTACCTTCGCAGAAAAACATGTCCCAGACGCGCAGCACAGAGCTCCAGGGCAGGGTGCGGGCGAAGGCACACATGAACCACTCTGTCATGTAGAGCAGTGGGTCGATCTTCTGCCGGCTGAGGTGCTTATGGGCCACAGGCGACACCTTCTGCAGCAGAGAGAAGAGGATCTCCCCATCCAGCTGGATTGCCTCCTGGGGGAACAGTGAGACCATGACCATGGACCAGCATCAGCCAAGGCAGGGACTACACCCAGGCCCCAGCACCAGGCAAGCATTCATTCATTCCTCAGGCGGCTACTCCTACAGGGAGCCAGCCTCCTGCTGGATTCTGGGATACCATGATGAGCCAACAGACAGCCAGGCCCCCTTGTGAGCATGTAGTGAAGACATGAGTCACAGGAGCAAACAGATGAGGGGGAGTCGGAGGGGGACTGAGTGCCTAGAACATGGCAGGAACAGGAACCCTGGGTGAGCATGTGCCAGAGTCCCACTTGTAAGGGTCAAGGAAAGCTCCCTGAGGGCAAAAAGGGGGAGTTATCAGAAGAAGGCAGGGAAGGAAAGGGAAAGAGGTTTAAGCCTGTGCCAAGGTCAAGGCAGGGAGGCACATGGCACACTGGAGTGGCCAGACAGCTGAAGGATGAGATGGAAACAAGTGTGGAACCGATGATGCTGGAGCCTGCGAGACCTGGCCCTTGCAGGCCTGGGGACTTAGCTTGAAAGCAACAGAAGCTGAGAAGGTTCCCAGCAGGGGCAGGAGTGCCCGTGGAGAGAGAGGCTTGGAGACAGGTCCTGGACCCAGCAAGCACTCACCAGTTTCTCGCTGTAGTAGCCGGGCAGGTACTTCTCACAGATCTGCACCAGGCACCAGAAGGCTTGCTGTGGGTGAGAGAGACATAAGGCCTTGCTGCTGGGTGTTCCCTGCCCGCCCGCTTGCCTGCCCAGGGCCTGGTGGTACCTCAGCAGGCATGTGCATGAGCAGAACAGCGGCAATGGGTGCCTGGGCCTGGCAGTAGCCCTCCTCAGGTCGGTACAGCGTGTAGGCCTTCAGCACACGGAATAGGTCCTGCTGACTGTAGAAATGCCAAGCATTGCAGGAATGACAGATGTGACTCTGCCACCCACTGCCCTCATCTGTGCCGCACTAGACCAGACCTGTCTCAGAATTTGTACTTCTCTGGAGAGGGGACGTGACCTGGTTGTGGTCACGAAGGGGTCAGTCTCCCATTGCAGCACACAAACTCTCACATGGCCAGAGGATGGAGGAAGAAAAGGGCTTCCCCACTTGATAGGTGAGAGCAGAGCCTCAACGAGAAAGCAGGGGGCACCTCAGCCAGCCCACCTTTATCCCAGGTATCTGTCCCAAGTATTGGTCCCCTGGCCTGCCACCTCTCTCCCTACATACCCCTGTTCACCCCACTATCTCTTTCTCCCCACTAAAACCTGTTTCCAGAGGATGATCAGGCCGGGCAAGTTCTAACACTCTGTGGAGTAAATGATGAAAGTTGCCCCAGAGGTAAGAGATGCTAAGAGATGCATCAGACTCAAACCAAAGAAGGAAAACTCTGAAAGTATAGTTTTAGCTCCTGGGCCCCATAATACCCCCAAACTCACTTTACCTCCTCTGGCTCCAGAGGGACCGGGCCTAAAGCCACTACTAGACTACCACACCCAGCCTGCTTACCCATGCCCTCCCCGGGACACAAACATCTCGTGGAAAGGGAACTGCCGGTGCAGATCACGCTCGATCACGTCCAGCCACTTGGAGTCTCCAGGGGACATATCCAGCTCCTGGAAGCAAGGTCAAGGGAATATATTAGGAGTTTGGATGGCTAGGATGATACAACTGTCCCAAGTATTGGAGAGCCCCGCACCAGGAGCAAGGCCACCCAATCCCATCATGGACTGGGCCTTCTGGAGGATAGGTCAGGAAGCCCAAATGAAAAAGCCTGGGAGGGGCAAAGAGGCAAGGGTGGGGAAGGGAAACCCTGAGGGGTGATTCTGGCTCCAGGAAGACCTGTGTGGGTAAGAATGTCCATCATAGCCGTAGCTGGAAGTAACATCTAGGAATTTCATTCAGGACTCACCTTATGTCACATCCTTAAGATGGAAGGCTACCGTAAAGGTCCTATCATCATACTGTTCACAGATGAGGGCCAGAGAAAAGCCATTGCCCAGGCTTTGGGATTAGAAAAATGGTGGAGTTGCGTGGGGCCTGGAAGCTAGGTTGACTCAGAGCTGTCAATCCCAACTCTTCTGCTACCTGTCTCCCTGTAGGGAAGGTGTGGTGTGTGTGTGTGTGTGTGTGTGTGTGTGTGTGTGTGTGTGTGTGTGAGAGAGAGAGAGAGAGAGAGAGAGAGAGAGAGAGAGAGAGAGAGAGAGAGAGGGGGGGGGGAAGGAAGATCGGAGCTGATCAAAATGTCTTCCTCTTTGTTTTGGTCAAGAATCCCGTCTCTCCCTAACACTGGGCTCCCACAATCAGCAGCCTGGGGCAGAGGCAGGTGTGCTCATAAACCACTGTTCCAGCCCCTAGGACTGCCTCAGGGCCCACCACTCTGCTTCAGGACATCCTGAAGACCTTTCTTAGCAAATCTACCTTCTTCCACAAGCAACCTTGAAGACCCCACAGGGGTGGCCCTTTCCTCTCGATACACCACTCAACACACACACAATGCACACACAGCTCTGTGCTCTGCTGCTCACACAAGTTGCACTCACATTTGCTAACAGGAGGTTGGCCAGGATGCCCAAGCTCTCAGATCTCATGCTGTACCTCTGACGGTCAGAAGTTAGCTATGGATTTAGGTGGGGCTCCCACCCCTGAGCCTCCCGCTCTGTCCAGGATGCAGCTCCCTGAAATTGAAGGTATGCAGCCACATTGGGAGTAAGACTCTGAAATTCAGAGGCTGCTTGAGTGGGGTCAGGTATTGGTATCCAGACCAACTGCCCTAATTCAGGGCTGCCCCCAGGCAGACACTCCATCAGACTTCCTGACTTCCAGTGCCAAGTGCTGCCTGCAAACAGCTCTCACCCTCTCCGAGTAAACAGCAGAAACTCTAGGCTGCCCTGCTCTGCCCGCCGTTCTCTGGGAACAGAGTTCACTGAAGCATGAAGTATGTTAACAGCTCTCTCACTGTCTTTCTGTCACCAGTCCCAAGAGCCGGGGAGAAACCCGAATGGGTTTCTGGTAGGTAAACGGGGGCAACCCCAGGAAAGCCAACTGCCTCCCACAGCTAGAGGAGTGGCCAGCCCAGGCAAGCCCAAGAAGCCCCATGAATGGAGGGTGTTCTTATCCTGGCCACTAAATGGCTTCTGACCCCTGATGTTAATTTGTCTCTGCCATCCCCCGGCTGATAACCCCACAAGTAACACAGGTGAATCATGTCTGGCTGGGGCTGGATGAGACAAGAGAAAGAGTAGAAGATGGGAGGCCAGGAAGTGTTCAGGGTTCTGCAGTCCTACTGGGATAAAGCAGACCCCCAAAGGCCCTAAGCACAGGGCCCAAGGCAGTCGGGGCACTGGTCTAAGTGTCCCTTCCTGATAAACAAGAGCTGGGAGGGGCCCACTGAGCCAAAGAAAGCAAACCTGAGAGATTGTCCAGAGAAAAAGCTGGAATGGGCAGTCAAGTACTTGGTGGGTGGTTCTACCCACTGCTCACAGTGCTGAGGTCTGGGTGGATGCGTGGAGGATCACGGCCATGGGGAATATGCCAAGAGATGAGGAAGGAAGGACAGGGTGGAGGAAAGGCAACTCACATCAAACTTTCCAGGGTTCTGCTGTAGCTTCACCTTGCCTCCTGACAGGTACTGCCAAGCACGGCCCCGCAGAGAAGGTGGGATGCCCTTCTGGCACCGCAGACGGATCTGAAAGTGAGAAAGAGGCATGTGCCAATGCATCCACCCAGCAGCTCCCTAGAGGCTTTGTGCCAGCCCAGCCCCTCTGCTGGGGCATGGCAGGCCCTCAGTGAGCACATTCGCAAGGGGAAAAAAGAGGACTTTCCTACTATTGCTACAATGCAGATCCGATGACTGGGGGCGGGGGGTAGCTGCAATTAACTGTGCTGCCACCAGGTGATGGCAGAGTCCTCACATCCCCCAGTCCAGTGACAGTGCAGGTATCCCTGAGGTCTACCACAAATTCTGAATCCTTATCACCGTTTTCGGAGTCAAAATGGAACAATACAAGTTGGAGGCGCTCCACAGGATGTCACCAGGAAGGATCTGCACAGTGCGGGGCACAGCTATAGCCACACGGAGGGCAGCTCACGAAATGACCGAGAATGTGGCTGGGAACTTTCCCGGGGGTGTTTAAGTAGCCATGTAGCAGGACACAGCCAGCCTAGAGAGGAGAGATCTCAGCACAACTTAGAAGGAAGATCGGAGCTCATCACAATGGCTTCCTCTTTGTTTTGGTCAAGAGTCCCTGCCTCTCTTCTGCTCTCCCCGGCCCTGCGCTCCCTCGATCAGAGGCAGCTAGCCTGGGTGCGAAAATGGCACAGGTCCTCCCCACCACTCAAGAGCCGGAGAGGTGAGAGAGGAAGTGTTCGGGGTGGCACATGACTCAGAGCTAGTGCTCAATTCATATCCTAGCTGTTTTTACCAGGAAATAAGACTTCCACTGCCAAAACCCACTCTGAAAAGCCATCGTATCTTTCACAAATGGGGAAAATGAGGCAAAGAGTGGGAAGAATAATAAGGTCATGCTGTCAGAAGTGACCACACCATAGAGGACCCCACTAGCTCCTAGCTACCCTGCCCAGGCTAGAGGGATCCAGTCCCGTGCACTTTTGACCTCACTGGCCTCTCAGAGCCAGGCCGGAGGCAAGCTCACCCTGGGCTTGGGACTGAATGAGGCTCTGAGGCGGCTTCCCTGATCGTTAATATCAGAATGACCCTACCTAGGACTCTATCAGAATGGGGTGAGGGGAGCTTTTGGGTCAGGCGTGGCTCTTGGGAACCAAGGTCAGCCGCTGGAGACCAGCTCCGGCTCTCCAGGGCTCGGCTGGACTCTGAGGCTAGGCTAGTCTCTTAGGGGCTAGGCTCCGCCCTTCAGCACTGGGTTCGGCTGTTCGAGTCTGGGTTTGGCTCTTGGTAAAAAAAAAAAAAAAAAAAAAAAGAATGGGGGTGTGAGGGACCATGCTTAGGAGTCTGTCTTCAATAAACGCTGCCTTCCTCTCCACCCCTCCATCCCAGGAGGATGCCTGACACAGGAGCTCCAGGGCCTTGGGATCACACCTACCTTCCCCTCACCAGGAAACCCCCTCAAACAATCCCACTGAAACTCTCAGAGGAGGGAACGCAGAAAGCAGGGCCTTCCTGATGACCAGCACAAACAAGAGAAAACTTTCCAAGGGTCAGAGAGAGTCAAGAACCAGGAAGGAGGCAGAGGCTGAGGGCAGTGGGGGAAGAGCAGAGTAACTGGTCACAGGAGCCAAACTGAAGCTTCTGGGACTGCCTGCGAAGTGGGGAGAGAAAGGGAGCGGAAGGGAACTGCCCCAGACTCTGGGAACAGTTTCCTGCTGCTGTGGGACAAGGGTCTCCTTAAGGAAGCCACTTGGTCTGGGCAGGTTTCGACAAAGGGATGTAGTGTAGCCCAGAGTCACAGGCCTTTAGACTCCCCTCAGGGTCATCAGCTGAACCAGCCCCCCATCATCACAGCCCTGTCATATGTGGTCTGCCCCAGAAGCCCCCTGAACACCTTTAGTCCACTAAGGTTCTCCAAGAGGCCACGCCCTCGCTCAGGCTCAGGGCTGGGGAGCGAGATCCAGCAGTTCAGCTAGCCTTCCCCGTTCTGGCCTCTGGAATCTTCCTCAGCACAGAGGTAGTTTCCACTGCCTACCTCAGGGAAGGAGGCAACGATGGGGATCAGTAAGGATAAAGCAGAAGAGCGTGTCGGGTAAACAGAAAGCATAAGGGGTTCTCATTCTCCGAGGCAACGCCTTGGGAAAGGAGGCCGCTGTGACTGTAGTGTGAGACCACTGCCTGCCTGCTGAACTCACAGTGCTCGAGCAGAGCCCTACGGGGCAGACAGCATTCTAGCCACAGGACTGGGCCCGCTCCTGGGGACTCCGGATAAGTCCCGGAGAAGTGCTGGGTCTGAACACACTTCCTGAAACAGGTATTGCCCTTCCGGTGCCATGACTTCTTCACCACAGGGAGAGCCCAAGCCTGCACAGTCAGGCGGGCAAACCTCCCAGGACCAGTGTGGCCACAGCTGAGGGGGCAGGCGTAGAGCAGAAGGTTAGGGCCTCTGGGTAGGGGCGGGGTGAGGCCTCCTGTGGTGGCCCCTGCTGGGCAGGGGTAGCCCTCAGCCTCTAACCACAGTGTCAGGGAAGCAAAGGGGAAGCGGAAGTGCTGCTGGTTGCTCTGCTGAGAGGAACTCCCCAAGGCACCCCTCTGGAATCCCCATCTGCAAGAGAGGCTGCAGCAAGAAGGTCAGAGCCACTAGTCACCACAACCGACAATGGAGGAGCTGAAGCTCAGGGAAGAGCCTGAGGGGTGAGGAGGCAGGAAAACAGACCCCAGAGTCTGGCTGGAGGCAGTGGAGGAGCAGCTGCCTTAAAAAATAAAAATTAAAAAAAGAAGAGAAAGCGAGAAGACATTCTAATAACAAGCAAAAAATGAGTGCCCTAACGCCCACACAGGACAGCAGGACAGAGCCCAGGCCTAGCTGCACTCTCTTCCCCCGGGCACGGGGCTTTACAGTCACCACCTCACAGGAGGGCCTGGCAACCGTATTGTCATTCCCACTTGACAAGTGAAACTGAGGCTGTAAGGGCGAAGTCACACAGCTAACCTTGGACATGAAGAGAGGAAGGCAGTGGGCCCAGCTGTACCTGACCTTTGATCCTGAGCTTTCTGCTAGGCCCTGCAGCTAGCTGTGCCAGCCTGGACCACACCAGTGTGCCAGCCGATGCTAGTGAGCCAGGGGCTCACTCTCTGCACTAGGAGCTTAGGCAGAGACCCCAGCTGTGAGGCTCCGGACAGACCTCCACTAGGCCAGGGAGTAACTAGAACCTGCCAATGGGGCCAAAATACCAGTACACACACACATAGAAGAGTGGTGGACATTCCTGCCAGACAATAGAGTTGGTGCCTAAAGACGGCCGGACTACACAAGGCCACCGCATTTTCGTTTTTATAAAACTACTAAACTGCGAGATTACCTTTCTTTTTGCTTTGGCCAGGAGGCAAAAGGAAACTCATCAAATTAATCTAGAGGGTGAAGAAATCCCCTTATTGTGGTGAGAAAGAGCACAGGCACTAAAATTATTAGATACTGGGGTTCAAATTTTAATTCTGCAGGTCATCTGTAAAGTGGGGATACCACTACTACCAACCTCACTGGACTGTTGTAAGGATTATCCAAGTCAAGTGTCCAGCACATGGCAAACATTCAACAAGTTAGCTATTATGAGTATGATAAAGTCCTCCCCAGATGTAAGCAGCAGTCAGGACTCCCCCAGGACGGGGTGGAGGAAAGCTGCCTATAAGGGCTTTTAGCTGAGAGCAGCTTTGAAGTTTGATTCCAGGACAAACTCTGCATGAGTCTGAAGTCATGTGGGAGGACCAAGTGAAGGCTGGGCACTGCCCTCCAAACGGCTTCTGTTCCCACTGCAGACCTGGTAGATGGGGCACACCTAAGGCAACTGGCAGCTGGAGAAGCCCCTGCTCCTCGAAGCTAATATAGTTTCTCCCTCTTCCTCCCCGGCTTCCAACTCCCAGCCCAAGGCCCAAGGCTAGGCCCCTCACCTTTTTGTGCTTCTTGGCCATCCACTTGTCCCAGTTGTTGAGCATGTCCAGCCATTTGGACTCCCTCTGCCTCAGCACCTCCAGAGGGACTTCCTCCAGTCTGTGGAGCAGAGGGCAGGGCTGATCAGAGATGCCAAGAGAAGCAAAGGCCTTGGCTTAGGCCCTAGCCAGCAGTCATCAGTCCTCTTTCTTCCCCCTGCCCTCCATCCCTGCCGTCCCCTTTGGGGCTGCTAACTCATGAACGTCCTGACACAGATGGGAGGAAACTCTGCCCCCTCCCTGAAAGGCATAGTCCAGAGAGACATCAGGTTCCCGTGCCTACTCCCCCAATGTGTCAAGGGGCCAAGGGTCACCATGTCTTTCTGAGGCAGAGGCCGGAGTGCCTGCATTTGTGCACCAATGCAAAACATTCCTGTTCTAGATCTGTCCTGATAAATAAGCCTCTTCAGAGGGCCTTCTTGCAAAGTGCAGGGTTGGATGAAAAAACTAGTCTAACAAGTACAGAAATAACATGCTCACCTCTTCACTCCAGCAAAACTAGTTACTCATAGTTTCCCCAATCACACCCTGGCCCTTTCCCGCCTTCCAAACTTCGCTCATGCCAGTCCTTTTGCTGGAACGCTCTCCAAGTTGTCTCTACCAATCAAAATCCTACACACACATCAAAGGCCCAACAAATACCACCTGTATTTGTACATCTATCTACCAACTGAGCAGCTATCACAGCTGTGTCGGCATTGTGCTAGGGCCAGGGCATCTGGGCAGGCTGTGGGGAAGCACTCATGTGACCAGACCAAAGTCCTGGACCTCATGGCATTAACATCCTACTGGCACTGAGTGCTCAGTGGGGAGAAGACCTTACTTAGCATGGAGATCCGCCCCAGGCAGGCAGGCAGACATGCACCAAAGCAGCCAAGGCGGGCTGGGGTAGGAATCCCTGGCTTTGCCAGAGGTACTTCACGTGAGTGGGTTTCCTCTAAGCAGTGAGTCTCCAGGAGGGGCAATGAGAAAGAGGAGACTAGCATTTGTAGTCTGAGTATTTACATATGTTTTACTACTTAACCAATAGAGCAATATCAGTAAGACAACAACCAAATGTGTATGTATACCTCTCTATACACACTCTCTCTTATTCAAGTTATTTTTAAAGTGGTGGATTATGGATCTTTTAAATTTCCTTTTTGGGCTTCTTTTTTTTTCCAATTTGAAAAAGTACTTGACAATATTGAGAAGTAAGCTATCCAGAGAGGACATCTTGCTCAGAGTGAAACAGAAAATCAGTGGAAAAACCCAGACTCAAACCCAAGTCAGATCCTAGCCAAGAGCCTGCACTCAGTCCTGCCTGGCCTCCCAGAAAGGAGAGTAGGGGCGAAGGCATTGGGGCGACTGGGAGGAGGCTCTCAGGAACAGGACATGGTGAGGCCAGGGCTTGGCCCGGGCCTCAATTCTGATTCTCGCTCTGCCGGAAGGAAATGCACTGCTGACTTTTACTGGTTAGAAGAGCAGAGGGAGGAGCCCTGGCACAGCCGAGGCCTCTGAGACACAAAGGGCAGGTCCTCTTCTTCAGTGCCAGTTTTCTGGGGAACTGCACACGCCTGCGAAGAGCCTCAGAGCTGAACAGCTGAGGAAGGACGACAACCGGAGGCAAACCTGGCCACCCTAGACACACTGACGCTGGCCATCCTGGTCTTAAACTTCTGACCCTCTCACCACCTAGAGGCAAAATCAAGGCATGAGGACACTCCCCTTCCCTCCTTGAGAAGAGAAAAGCAGAGACCACACCTTCAGATGAGATCCTGCAACCCCCAAACACGGAGAGAGCGGAAACTAAAGAACCACGCATCACAAGCCATCCTGCCTTTCACCACCTACAAACACCCAGCTGTACAAGTCAGAGGATGAGCCTTCCAGTTCGCTGAATGAAAGGGAGTGTCCACCCTGAGTCAGTCAACAAGAAGTTTTGGCAGTCATGGATGGGGATCATATCTGATCCAATTCCCCGTTTAGCAGATGAGAAAACTAAGGCTCATAGAGGGCAAGGCTTTCACCTGAGATTACCAGTTTTCAAAGAATTCCCACGTAATACATGCCTATTTGACACCTCAGGTCTGTCTTTGTTGATAAGCTCTAATTGCAGGGCCTCAGAAATACCCACTTTTCCCAAATGCAGATTCACAGGGGAACACATTCAAGTTCTGTGTTTTTTTCTTTAACTGATGACAGATAACAGCTTTGGCAGTTTCAAAGCCCGAACATCAGACCACAAACCGGAATTTCAAATGGGTACAAAACAAACGACCATATTTCCTGGATTCGAAGACACTAGTGATTTTAAGCTACACCATTGATTTGGCAAGATTGTCTCAGAAATATACCAAAAAAAATCCACCACTACTTTAAATGTACATGTCAATGGAAAGATTCTATTTTGATTTTTAAAACCTTAAACTGAAAGAAATTTGAGGGAATATGGTCATTTGAATGCCTTCTCCTCCAACAGCGGGGGAGTTTAACCACCTGGAGGTGGGAAGGGAGACACTGCAGGTCTGGTTGTGGCCAGCACTCAGCACATCGCATGCCCTCTAACCGCAGGCAGACTTCTTTATGCACAGGATGTACCCTGAAGAGTTGTAGGCTATCTATTTATTGAAAGTCAGAAGAGTCATGTATCTTCTAGTCTAATCAGTGAGGACCTCAAAAGGCATCTGATCAAACTGCTGTCTGATATAGGAATCCCTTCCACAACAGGCAAGTCCCTTGCCCTCTCTGAGCCTCAGTTTCCCTATATGATTAGGTGGTCCACATTGTGAACTGACCCTCAACGGGTGCCCAGAAAGGAGCCATGAGATGAAGCTGAGGTCAGGCTGTCCCTGCAAACAGCATGATGGGATAGAGGCCTTGAGGTGGCTTCTCGCGACAGTGAGAGGAGATGAGCCAATTTGTAGTGCCTGGGAGCTGACTGTGTGGCCAGTTTAAGGGACCAAATGGTCCATGGGGATGCTTCAGGACTGAGGGCTTCCCTCACCCTTCAGAAAACCCCTCCTACCTTAAGGTGGCCTAAAGGAGTCTGCAACCAAAAGAACTTAATGGAACAGTCTCTAGCAGCCCAGGTTAAAAACTGGGGCCCTAGCCGTAGCTGGTTTGGCTCAGTGGATAGAGCGTCGGCCTGCGGACTGAAGGGTCCCTGGTTCGATTCTGGTCAAGGGCATGTACCTTGGTTGCGGGCACATCCCCAGTAGGGGGTGTGCAGGAGGCAGCTGATCGATGTTTCTCTCTCATCGATGTTTCTGACTCTCTATCCCTCTTCCTTCCTCTCTGTAAAAAATCAAATAAAATATATTTTAAAAAAACAAAACAAAACAAAACTGGGGCCCTAGCCAGTTTGGTTCAGTGGATAGAGCATCCGCCTGCGGACCAAAGGGTCCCTGGTTCGATTCTGGTCAAGGGCACTTATCTCAGTTGCAGGCTCGTCCCCGGCCTGGGTCCTGGTCCCGGCTCGTGCAGGAGGCAACCAATCAATGTGTTTGTCTCAATGTGTTTCTCTCCGTCGATATTTCTTTCCCTCTCTCTTCCACTCTCTAAAAATCAATGGAAAAATAACCTCGGGAGAGTATTAAGAAAGAATAATAAAATAAAATGAGCAATTCATTACCGAAATTTGCTCATATTGCTCTGCACTATCCCTCCATAACTGGACTGGGTCTTAACTTCTGTAACTCGCACCATGCACCTCGCAGGTGTTCATCAGATGCCTGCCTGCCTGGTTTTCGTCATGACATCATCACTTTCATCTGCATTGCATTCGGGGCTACAAGCCACTGCTGCCTATAGAAATTTTGTGCCCCTAATAGTCCAGTGAGGTGGATCCCTTATGGATTAATTACTATTTCCATTTGGCCCATGAGAAACTTGACCCAATCAGAGAGGTTATATGACTTGGGCAGTCACAAAGCTAATAAATGGCAGGAACCAGGACTTCCCCTCTGCCACAGTGACTCGTGCACTGCCTCTGACTCCCTTGGGAGGGCTGTGGGGAAAGAAGGCTGTTCTAAAGAAGCTGCTGTAAAGCTCTAGCTCTGGGCCCCAAGTCCCTAGAGACAGTCTAACCTCCTCCTGACCGCCCCAGTGAGTGGTGTGCCCATATCTAGCAATGCTCCGTGAGCTCATTATGATGAATGGATGCAGCTTTCAAGCAGAACCTCCATTGGAGACAGCAAGCCTGGGGAATGTTCCATTTGCCAGCCACCCTCTCCTGAGGGAGAGCGGCACAGAGGAGGCAAAGCAGGGCTGCCAGGAAGCCCCTAGTCCCAGGTTCTACTGGGCTCCGGGGCTGAGCTAGGCTTAGCTGTGCTGAGCTACGCCATGGCCAAGGTGTCAGCGGCACACCACCGACTCCATTTGCTCTACAGGCTCTCAGTCCCCTAGACTTCTCCCCAAACCCAGAGGGTGGGGGCTTCCAGGAGCTCAGAGACTGTTTCCCAAGGCTACTGAGACCGCAAGTTGGGGTTCCTGCTCGCCTTGTCCTTCTAGCTGTCTGCTTTCTGCCCAGGCATACCACAGCCCTCCTGGCTGGCAGGCTCAGTCAGGTATGGCCCCTGTGCCCATGACCCCTTTAAGTTGCGGTGGAAGATAAACCTAGATCCCAAGGAACCAATCTAAGCCCTTCCTCCAAGCTTTACTCTCCAAATGAGCCCAAAGGAAGAAAAACACAGCCCATCAGAAAGCCAAGGTCACAGGCCAAAAGGATTGATCCTCCTCGTCTCAACCACTGGGGAGGCCAAATGGGGTGTTGGGGAGAGTGAACAGAGTGGGGACTTTGAAGCCTCCCAACCTAGGCTTCCATTGCAGATCCTCCACCTGAGACCATGGGCAAAATACTTGCCCTCCTTAAGTCTTACCTTTATCTTTAAGTGGGACCATTACACACACCTCACATTTTATAGGGCTTCAATGAAGAATAAATATATAAGAGCCCAGCCTGGTGGGTGGCCAGCAAATAGTATTTGCAGCTTACCTCACACTTTCACATCCCTTTTCTCACCTGACTGGTCCATATACACAGCCACACACGCATGCGGCAGGGCAAGATTCTCCTCATTTTACACAAAAGCAATTGAGACCCCAAGAGATTAAGGAATTTATTTAATGACACACACACACTATAATTCCTGGCTTCTGATCCCAGCTCTACCACTTCATGGCTGTGTAAAGGGGCAGACAGCTCCACTCTCCGAGCCTCAGGTTCCCCTTCTGTAATATGGAGACCATGCCACCTTCTCAAAGGGCAGTAGTAAAGACCACACGAGACAGTAAGAGCTGACACATTCCCAGCACTGGCTGTCTCCTGGCTCTGCCAAGCACTACTCAGGCAGACAATTCCCCAAGGAAGCCTTCATTATCTCCATTTAACAGACGAGAACACTAAAGCTCGGCAGGGTTGAGTAATGTGCCCAAGGTTACACAACCTAGAAGTGAAAGCTGCCACTTGATCACTAACCTGTCCAATAAAGAGAGAGTGCCCACGTGTAACACCGCTTCAATACCTGTCACATTCCCTTCCCTTCTCCTGCCCTCCCCAGTCGAGAGCTGCTTCCCTCTGTGCAGAGAAGGGCAGGAGTGAGCAACATGAAAATGTGGAAAATTGAGAGAGAACATGGACAATCGCAGATCCAGGGAACAACAGGGTCCCCTCTCCCACCAGGACTAGAAGAAGAAGTGAGGATAAACAAAGAGCTGACCTACTTTGCACACTGGGCAACTTCTGGAGTTCATTAACCTAAGAGGTGGTAATGACTGAAAGTATAAATGGCTTTTGTGCCAGTGCCACAATAACCGATCACAGGAAACTGGAATGAAGAGAGGATGTGCTGGTGGTGTGCAAATGGCCACAGTGAGGGTGGGAGGCCTGTAGCCCAGAGGCTAAGGGATCTGCCCAAGGCCACACTGTGAGTCAGTATGGAAAAGGAAGATGGTGGGTAGCAGCCTGGTGCTCCCTTCTGTGGTCTGGCAGCCCCTGACTTGGAGGCAGGGCAGTGTCCAGGCTCCCTGTCTGGGTGTGAGAGAGTCTGGCTTGCTTCATTCCCCTCCCTCCCCGCTACCCCCGCCCCCACTCCCAATGCAAAGTAGTTCTGGGCCTGCCTCCCTTTCCCATACGGCAGTGGTTCTCAACCTTCCTAACGCCGCAACCTTTAATACAGTTCCTCATGTTGTGGTGACCCCCAACCATAAGATTATTTTCGTTGCTACTTCATAGCTGTAATTTTGCCACTGTTATGAATCGTAATGTAAATATCTGTGTTTTCCGATGGTCTTAGGCCGCTGCTGTAGAGCCTAAGACCATCGGAAAACACAGATATTTACATTACGATTCATTAACGGTGGCAAAATTACAGCTATGATAGCAATGAAAATAATTTTATGGTTGGGGGTCCCCACAACATGAGGAACTGTATTAAAGGCCGCAGCATTAGGAAGGTGGAGAACCACTGCCATACAGAATTCCCTGGCTTTGCTCTTTCCAGCCGTGGGTCAGTGCACAATGGTAAACAGGTTCTCTTGACCCTTCACTGGCCTCGGTGCCTTGGGCCTCTGCCCAGCTCTCCACTCTGCTCAGCTTCAACACCCTCACCCCACCCTGAGATTCAGATGGAAGAAACGGTTCCTTTAGGCACCCGCCTTGCTGGCTCAAAAAGCAAGGATTCCCCCCTCGCCCACAGCTAGGGAAAGGCACTGACCAAAGCAGAAACCCCCAGACCAGCTCTCCCCGACAACTACAGGAAAGTGTGGAGACTATTTACAACTGAAGACATCCCTTCCCCAAGCCCCCGCCCCTACCCTGGAAGAAGAATGCTTGAAATTCCCCTTCTGACAACTGGGTCCTCAGATCGCAATCTCACTGTGGGCACCTGCAGCCACCCTGATTCACGTAAGGCCCCTTACGCATCCTTACCAAACTGCTAGATCTTACTGATATGTCTTACCAAATCTGTCTTGACTCACTACTTACATAAGGTCCTTCTTCTGCCCAGATTCCTTCAAGGCCCCCTACTGCCTTCCTTGTCCCACAGAAATCTCAGGCTACTCCTATTCCCTCTAAACATCCCTCCCCCCCCCCAAGTCCTATTTCTAGATAGCCCTCTCTGAGCTGCCCTCCCTCACCCCTACCCCCACTCTTACTCAGTCCCACTCATCTTCTGAGGCCTCATGCAGAACTTCCTCTCATCTCTACAAAGCCTTTCCTAACTACTCCAGGGACAAGTCACAATCAGCACCTCACTATATTCCATACACATCTCTCTAGGGGCTGTGTTCCAGGCCCTGAGGCTACAAATATGAAAAAACACATTCCCTGTCCTTGGGGAGGTCAATCTGGCAGAGGAGACAAATGTGTGAGTAAATTACTAGCACACATACAAGCGCTGTCACAGAAGCATGTAGAAGGTGTTAGGGGACTGCAAGGAGCCCCCAGGGTGAGAGCAGGATGCCAAGGGAAAGCTTTAAAGGGAGCTGACTTTTGAGATGGTCCTTGAAGGGTGACAGGACATAGCCAGATTGAGAAAGGGGAAAGGGCACCCCAGGTGGAAGACCCAGCATGAGCAAGCACAGTTAACAGAACAGGGCCCGGCCTGTTTGGGGAATGTGAGCAGTCCAGTAGAGCAGGCAAGGCTTCTCCACCCAACTGTCCACTCTGCTGAGGCAGCATTCCAAAGTCATCCCTGGAGGGCAGGGGCTCTGCCTGTCTCCTTCTCTGCCCTGTGTCCCGGCCTAGAACAGAGCCTAGCTGGCTCTGTGTTGACAGATTCATTAGCTTTGTGACCTCGGGCGCTCAGTCTGTTTTCTCCTCAGGGAGACAGGAATACTGTCCTCCACCTTAAGATCAGGTGGGTAAAGCAGGCAGTGCCTGACAAAGAGCACTCCCTCTCTGGCCTGATACCAGCTCTGCATCTTCCTGGAAGGCCAGCACAGGACTGAGCACAGATGTACTTGATGATGGCCTTTTACAACATTATAATTCTAATATCCAATTAACGTAACTGACTGTCTGCTGGAACACTTACCAGGCACTTGCTATGCAGCAGACATGGTGCTCAACACTAACTCACACTATTCCACTTAATCCTGACAAGCCCATGGGAAGGTCCTGTAATTATCACTCTCCTTCTGCACATGAAGAAAAACTCGGGGTTCAGCCAGCCAATCAGTAACTATCCAAGGCCCAAGGTGAGCAGAGGACAGCTCTAGGCGGCGATCCAGCCCTGCTCCGCTCCTGCTCCATCACTCGACTCCAGAACTGAGTGCTGTCCACCCGGCTGAGTGCACACAAGCTCTGCTCCCAGGGAGTTTGGACCTTAGTGGATTCAGAGCCATAAACTGTGATGCTTGACAACTCATTTTGCCTTTCTGGAGTTTGGTGTCTGCCTCTGTAAAATGGGGATCACAACGATAAGTACGTCTCAGAATTAAACCAATTAAATGAGATGGTGTCAGTGAAAGCCTGGTCCACCAGGCAGGCTTTCACATGAAATGGCATTACCATGCTGGGAGGATGGACGGGGTCACTCACAGGCAGGCCAGGAAGGCCAGGATGAAAGTCTATAAAAAACACAGGAGGGTGGTGGGAATTAAATAAACTCTGACTCCTTCCACAAGTGACTGCTACTACCCAGGAGGGCACAGGCCCCAGGCAGCCTATGGCTGCATGCTTTGAGTGCCTCTTTCAAGAGACCCACCTCCGTTCTCACTTCTGCTTTGTCTTCACAGGCCAAGGAGAAAATTAGGGCCCTCGGGAGTCAGGGTCACCTGAAGACTCTGTTCCAAATGACTCAGTGAGGAACTGATGGGGGATTTCCAACCTGCCCTGGCAGGCCAGAAAACTCCAGACTACAAGCTGAGTGGTATCGGCTCCTGCTTCACCCCCAAGCCCAAGGGTGAGTGGGCAGCAGAGCACACGAGACGATCTGGATCTTCACACCCATGCTTCCTTGTCCCCTCACCATTATGCCAAGACCTGAAGTGAACCTCTGAGTATAATTCACACTCAAACTTTAAGAGTCCCTGTGTACCCTGGATCCCTTACTTTGTGGCAGAGACTATGCTTTACTAACGTTGCCTTCCTAGATCCTCAGAACACCCCCTTCTCCCAATGCTACCACCTGGCCCATTTACAGACTCAGAGTGGTGACATGGCAAGAAAGTGACAGAGCCAGGACTTGAAGCCAGGTCTGCTGGTGTTCTGAACCCAGGCTCTCCCAGGCCCAAATTTGGGTTCTTTTTTGTGAAACCAAGACAGAGAGGGAAGGGAAAGCAGCAGCATCCTCCAAAAGTCGCTAGCCGGGAATGATCACTTCTGGACACACAGACTCCAGAGCCCAGAGTGCACTGAGGAGGAACAACCGTTCTGCACTGTGTTCCTAGGCCCCTCACCACCCACCTGTTTCTGCCTTGTCTTGGGCTGTGTGAGCGGCTGTGTGTGGAAAAGTGGGACAGGAAGCATGTCACCCATTATAATAACTAAGCCAAAAAACCGACTTGAGGAGACGAACAGATACTGAGGGCTGAGCTAAAGTCTTAAGGCTGGGACAGGGAGGGGGAGGAGAAGCCACAGGTGGCCACTGGCTTTGGTAAAATGAAAAATTGCAAGGAGGAGTCCTTGGTTCCAGCCCAGTTCCATCACTTGCTCAGTCTCAGTTTCCTTGTCTACAAACAGGGTCCAATAAAGCTCACCCTGCTGATTTCCCAGTGCTCCTGCAAGGATTATGCAATGGGACTGAAAGCGCTTTGCAGACCAAAGAACTAGACAAATCAAAGCATCTTTTGATTTGATTACACTCCCAAAATAAGAGGGCCCCTGGCCCTACATACAAAGAGAGATCCTTTCACAAGAGGAACAGAGCATGCCAGGAGCATTGGCCTCAGTAGGCTGTGCCGTGACAACTCCTTGCATGTGTGTGGCACCTCATAAACAAACTTCTCAAAGCAGTTTTCGTATATTCCAAGGCCAGTTTCAGAATGTTAGAAGCAGAGGAACTATTCACCATCATCCCATTAAAACTGCCTCAGTTTATATCTAGGGGAAACTGAAGCTTAGAAAGCTTAAGCAATTTTCTCAAGGTCACATAGCAAGTTGGGGGCCCTCTGAGGCCCTGGATTCAGGTCTCCTGACCCCCTGTTCAGCAGTCTTTGTTTACACTTGCTCCTAACCCAGTTATCTCATTTGATCCTCACAATCCTTCCATACACAGGCCATGCCTTTAACTGCGTGTTGAATGTCTGACATCCTGCTGGGATCTCAGTTCTGGGAGGGCAGGACCAGGTCTGTATCCCCTAAGCCTAGCACATGGTTGCACATACAGTAAGCGCTGAGTGAAAAACAGGGAGCATTAACCCCATGGTCAGGTGAGGGGACCTGCCTAAGTTGCACACCCACAAAGGTCAATGGTGGAGCCGGCAGAGCCCTTCCCCACTACTAGCCTAAGTCCACATTTCCAGCCAGAACCGCTCAACTCTGAGAAATGGCTGCTTGTGCTCCTAAGGGCTGAGGTGTTCGCCTTCTTATAGGTGCTGGACTTGCTTCCACCCATCCCAGCTCCAGGAAGACAATAATGACTCGAGGTGAGGTCAAGCCAACCCTCAGGTGTCATCTGCCGCCCCTTGACCAGCTAATACTGTGCCCAACCCCAAACCTGCCCTCCCTAGCTGCACACCTCCCTAAGGCAGGTTTTCCATGCCCTTAGACCTTACTCCTCTCTCCTGGAAGCCTTCCTTGCCATCCAATATGTTTACTGGGCAGAGACCAAAAAGCTCAGTACCATTCACCCACCCCCTCCCAACCAGGCCAGCTAACCCACGCTCCCACTGGAGAGAGACAAAGAACCCCTTGATGTGCCCTGGGCATGCCAGCCATGCCAGGCACCTTGGGGAGCCCAGGGCCGTGACAAAGCAGAGTCAACAGCAGCTTGCTGTCCACTATAGAGGAAGATCACAGTCATCCTTCCCTCCCTGTGGCCAGACAGCCCCCAGATGGGTTCTGTGAGAGTCCAGAGCCACTTCAGCCTGTCCCAAGCCTTCCCAGCTCCCTATCAGTCCACACAGCCAGTCAGGCACCAGGCCCTACTGATTCGCTGGCCTCTTCATCCTCATAGCTCCGGACCTCTTCCAGGCCTCTCCATAGCCCCTCTGGGCTGTCCCAAACTCTCCCAACTAGTCTCAATACCATCTGCCACGCCAGCACCAGACTGACCTTGATGAAACGCAGAAGACCTCAGTCTGCTCTTCAAAGCTAGGCCTGGTCAGCCCAACCTACTTTCCGAGCCTCCTGTTTCACATGATCCTCCGGCTTCCTGCTCTTCTTGTCATCTCTGCACACATCTCTCAAACTTTGTACGTGATTCCCTCCCATCCAATGGAATGCCTTCCCTCGCTCCTTCTGAGCCCTGGATCAAATGCCACTGCTTTCTTCTGTGCTCCTATAGGTGGAGATAGCTGCTTCTTCCTCTATATTCCCAGAGCAACCACATACCTCAAGTATAGCCTTTATTGCTCAACATTAGAATGATCTGTGTGCGGTTCATTTTCCAACAAGTCTGTGAACCTCTTGAGGGCAACAAGGCATAGATATCTTGTTCAGTTCTGTATTCCTTGTCCCTATCACAGGGGCTGGCAGAGGAGGTGCTCAATAGATGTTTTGTAAATAAGCCCACTGCTAAGATGGATAAACTAGCAAAAGTAACCTTGGCTTTCTCTCCCAGGCTCCTGAGTCTCCTTCTATTTCCCTACCTGAAGAACAGTGAAGAGCTAAACTGTGAGAGCCTCTGAGGAGCCGGACAGGGCATAGAATGGAGCACGGCGGGGTGAGAAGAAGGGAAAGAGAAAGATGAAGTCAAGAAAGCTAACACTGGCAGCTGCCCTGAAATCCTGGATAGGGGGCTTCTAAGCAGGTGAAGCATCGGGAGCATTGGTTTGCCAGTGGAGCAGGCAGGACTCCAGAGCTTGGGTGGGGAAGGAGCACCCACCTTAGTGTAAACAGATTGGGTGGCTGGACCAGAGCCAGGCCTCACTGGCCCTCTGGAGGTCCTGTTTCAGACACAGATGCTAGGAGGACAAAACATCAAGCAGGCCCCACCACCTTATCTCTTTCCCACAGCTTAGGATTTCCTAACAGGCGGACACACAGGCACCTTCCCAGGGTAGCAGCTGCTGCGCTGGCCCCCTCCTTCATCAAGTCGAGTCTTGTCTGAGGCTCAGAACACCCACAGGGCCACCAAACCGGATTTTCCTTTGAAGCTAGAGGATGAGAAGGAGGAGAGAAAATGGAGGGCCTGTGGTCTAGTCACAGACCAAGGCCCACATGTGCAATTGCCTCTTTCCAGATGGGCCACCCAGGGACCACTCTATTGCCAGCTCTATGCTCTCTTGGGAACTATACTAGTTCAAGAAAATAGGATGCTCTGAGCTTGTAAAGTGGAGAAGGTGGTGGGAAGGCAGGGAGGCAGGCTCTGGTCTGCCAAGAGGGCCCTGGCCATACCCCAACAAAAATCTGGCACAGATCAAACTATAAGGATGCCAATTAAGCCAATGATTAAGCTATGATTTACAAAGTCATAGGGCTGCCATAATTGGCTAAGGGTAGTGGGGGACCCAAGGGATGGGAGAACTGAATCAGCAGAAGACAATACTGCTGTTCCAGATGTTTCTCCCCGGGGCCCAATTCAGATCCTTCTCTCCCCTAACAGGAAGCTAACACCCACGGGATCCCCGAGAACATAGCTCCTCACCCCATCTGGCCTGTTGCACTGAGCAGACTGGGTGGGAAGCTCCAGCCTCAGGCCAGTGCCGGCAATCACATGGGAAAAGAAGAGGGAGGTCGGGGTATCTCCCTCAAGCCAGGTGAGCTAGTATCTGTATCTTTCTTTCCCTTCCTACCTCCTCTATACTACAAAATGGACACCCGCCCCCCCAAAAGAACACACCACAAAACCGGTCTGCTCTTCCCACCCCAACGTTATAGGAATAGAAACATGACTCCTCCCACCCTTCCCCGCCGAGGACACTTTTCCTCCCCTTCTGGTCCTTCCTGGGCTTTAACGCCCAGCTCCGTTCCCAGCCAAGCCGAAAGCACTAACGCTGCCAGCACGCCTGTCTGTGTCCATGCCACCCACAGGGCCCTGCACTGGCTGGCTGCTTCCTTTCCTTTCCCCACTCACTGGCTTCTGCTCAAAAGCGGGTAGGGATCATCACAGTCCCACCAAAGGTTCCCTGCAGAGTAAGCTCAAAGACAGAGAAGGTAAAGAAGTAGAAAAGGCCTAGGGCTAGGGGTCAGTTCTGGGTTCAATTCCTGATGTTGCTCCTAATAGACTGAAGAGATAAGGCTGCTAATTACTGCTCTCAGGACTCAGTTTATCAATCTGTATGACGACAGCCATCTCTAAGGTCACTTCCAGCTTTCTGACTTGAAATGTCTGTCAGTAAATGGTCTTCTGTAAATAAATATTAACTGAGCATTTCTGTGCTGCAGGCCTGCGGAGAAAAGGTGAGTAATCTGGTGCCAGCCCTGAAGCTGATGGGTCTAATGAACTGGTCACGACCCACACTCCTACACTGCTGAGGGAGTCCAAAGTGCTGAGCCGAGCCCGGGAAGGTGAGGGTAGGTAGGTTCCTGCTAGGAACCTTATGTCCTACCTGTCCAGCCCCTGATTTTCCGCTAGGACCATAGACCATATTAACGGATGGTGAAGGCAGTGGAAACTGTCCTGACCTGGGAGTCAGAAACCCCGTCTTCAAGTCCTGGTTCTGCTAATATGCTGTGTAATATCAAGTAAGTTAGTTTCCTCTCCCGGCCTCAGTGTCTTCATCTGTATAATGTGTAAGGGTTAAGGGGATCAATCTTAAGATCCCTTCCAGCTCAAAAAGTCTGTAATTTTAAGATGCTCTCATGCCAGGCACCTGAGTGGGACAGCCTCTGACCTCCTTTTCTTCCCCCGGCCCCCAACAACTGTCAAAACTGACCGTTTTGAGACAACCTTTGGCCCGGGATGCCTGAAATGGACCTTTAATCTGGAGTCAAGAGTCCCGCCATCTCCACTGCAGCCATCAGTGCTAATGTTTCACTTCTCTGGAATAGCACGTGGACTCCTAGCCCTCAACCACGAGAATGGGTTCAGGGCGGTCACCCTGAAACTTCGCATAACTTCCCCTCTCCAGCTGTGGGCAGGGACTTACTTTTGGCTTTTCTGGAACCACAATATAAACAACGCAGGGAACATCAAAGCTTTCAGACACCAGAGATTTTAGGGTGACCAAGAGGGTCAAGAAAGTGAGGCAGGGAGGGAGGAGGGGACCTGGGATCCCACCTCAGCCCAGGCCTACAGACACCAGTGATGCAGGGGGAGTCTGCAAAGCCTGGGTCTGTGGTTCGAGGGTGGGGAAGACAGATGTCTGGCGGCCTGGTTGGGGACTACAGCCAAAGGGAGGTGCTCCCACTGGGGCCTCTCTCTGTCTCTGTCTACAAATACCAGAGGTACGCCCTCATTTTTCTCCTCCATTTTCAGACCCTTAGAAGGGAAAGAAAGAAAACTAACATTTTCTGGGCCACTACTTGCGCCAGGTACTGTGCTAAACCCCTTCACATACCTGATCGCATTTAATCCCCAGTCATCTTGGGAGGAGGCGTTACTGTTACCCTTTGCAGAGAGTAAACAGGCTCAGAGATTCGGGATCTTGCCCAAGGTCACACAGCCAGGAAGTGTGAGTGCTTCCTCAGTCCGCCGTTCCCCACTACAGCACACTGCTCTGTACCCCCAGGTCTGCTTAACCGCCTGATAAACACGCAGTAGGCTTTCTTATCTCCTAGAATTCACCAGCAAATCCCAGCTCTTCCTTCCAAGAACCCACAAACACAACTGGAAACTCCTTTCCCACTTCTCAAGACCCCATCCCTCCGGGGCCCTGGGGCCTGGTGACTGCCCCTCAATTTGAAAATACACCTTCAGTCCCCTTTGGGTTCTCACAAGCTAATCCCCAGGGAACTGTGACAACGCTTCCACACAGGAAGAGGGGTCCGAGTGAGGGGCGCTTTCTGAGTCCTGGACGGGATAGGCTCAGCCTGGGGTGAGCAAAGGGGCAGAGGCTGGAGGAAGCAGAGCTCCTTTCCTTAGGGGAGGGGCCTACATGTCTCCAGAGGAGGCGGCCTGGTGACTATGAAGCGTGGGGACTGGGGAGCACCCCGGAAGTGACCTTGCAGGGGCTGCCCGTGTGGAGTGGAGTTCTCACACTTCCAGAAGTCGCCAGGGAGGCTGCAGGGGCCGTGGGTGGTCCCAACCGGTCGGAGCTGGGGAGGAAGACCCCCGGGAGTAGGGTCCCGGCCGCGCAGTGCTGTAGGCCCCCACAGGTGATTTTAGGGGGCTGTCTCTGCTGCAGGGGAGGCACGGCACCAGGGCGGCTTGTCAGTTCTGTGCAGAACGCTCGTCTCGGGCGACAGGACAGCTGGGGTGGGAGTGGGGGTCCAGAGTCCATCTTCCCTAAGGGGAATGTCAGCCTATGCATCCCATCTCTGGACTGGGCTCTGGGGGTTCCGTGGGGGCAGAGTGTGGCTCCCCGGTTTGCCCAGCTCGGAGGGAAGGAAGGTGGTGCTCCACGGCCTCCCGTTTCCCTGCCTGACGGCTGAGGGCCTGGGTGCTCTGGGGGTCGGGGACGGGATCCCGCTGGCTCCCCGCCTGCACCCCTTCCCCCAGTCTGTGTTTTAAGAGGGGCGCCCATTTCCAGAAGATGCACAGAAACAGCCGGCAGTCCGTGCTGGAGGTGAGGCACTGTCACCCTATGGGTGCTGAAGGTGAGGCCAGCTGCCACCTGCCACCCCCTGGGACAGGAAGAAATCTGCCTCTGCGGGGGCAGGGGAGCACACTGGGACCCTCCTAGGAGGGGAGGGGCTGTCTGTCCGGAGGTCTTTGTTTCTGTCGTGGAGCGAGCAGGGGGCAGGACAGTCTGTCCCTCTGACCTCTGCCTAAGATGTCCCCCTGGTGAGGGGGCAGAGAGGTGGTGAGGCAAGGGAGTCTGTGGGTCCTGGGGGGGGCGGAAGGGAGTAGAAAATGTCTGTTGGGGGAGGGGCAGCCATCTGTGAGCCTGTCAGGGGGGGCAAAGTCAATCAGCCCTAAGGCCCGGGTGGCAGCAGTGATGCTGGGACAAGTGTCTGTCCTGAATTTGGGAGGAGGACCCTGTCGGCCCTCCCCGGGGGGCGGGTGGTTTGTGGGGGAAGGTGGGAGAAGGGGGGAGGTGGGATTAGCCTGTGGGTCAACCGGTCGGAAGTGGGTTCGTGGTGAGGGACGGGTCAGTCTGCCCGGGGCATAATGGGGGTGGGGCAGGGGGGAGAAGGGGTCCATAGTTCCTGGTTGGGAGAGGAACACGTCGGTCGGTCCTGAGGGCGCTCGGTCCGCGTGGATCCCACCCCCCGCCTTCCTCCGCGGGTCCCGCGCCCGGCCCGGCCCCCGGCCCCAGGCGCTACTCACGCGCCCTCGGCGCCCTGCGCGCCCACGATGAAGCCGAACTTGTCGATGCGGCGCTCAGCAAAGCCGTTGGCCTCTGAGTCGGAGCCGAGAGAGCTGAGCTCGTCGGTGGCTGCCGCGTCGGGGCCCGGGGCCAGGTTCTCGCGGGTCCCCGACAGGCTCCCTCCGGCCGCGGGCGATCGCGGCCCGTTCTCGCCAGGGCTCTTCGCCATCACGGCCGCGCCCGCCGCCTCAGCCTCAGCGGACACCTCGCCACCTCAGCCACCCGAGCCGCCCAGCCGCCCAGCGCCCAGCCGACGCCGACGCCCCGCCCACGCACCGCACCCATTGGCCGCGGCAAGGCCGGAGGCGGGCCCTCCGGAGCCCTCCTCCCACACCCAATGGGCGACGCGGACCCCGGGGTCCGCCCACCTCCCCCAGGACGGCGCCAACAGGCCAGACGTGAGGAGGCGGGGCAGCCCCACTTCCCCCCGGGGCTGCCAATCACCGGAGCTCACCTGAAAGCATTCCTCTGGCCTTTCCGGGTTGGCCGGAGCCGGGGCTGTCACCTGTAAGGCCGTGCCGGCTAGTGCGGCGGGCGTCTGCTGAGGATTCCGCATCTTCCTTCCGGCTCCTCGCGAGACCCCCCCAGGACGTGGGTGAGGATTATTTCATCTGCTCATTTATGGGGGGCTCTGAGGAGATTCAGGATGGGTTCGGGGACTAGCCAGGAACATGGAAGTTCGGCAGCCCCTTCCCCCTGCTCACTGCTTCTGGGGCTTTAAGTGAGCTCATGGGAGACCTTTGAAGAATAACCAGCCCTGGCCGGTTTGGCTCAGTAGATAAGAGCGTTGCCCACGGACTGAAGGGTCCCGGGTTCGTTTCAGGTCAAGGGCACGTTCCTCGGTTGCAGGCTCAATCCCAGTCGCAGGGGTGCTTGGGGGAGGCAACCAGATCATGTGTCTCTCTCACATGGATGTTTCTCTCTCTCTCTCCCCCTCCTTTCCACTCTCTCTAAAAACATCAATGGAAAAATATCTGGTGAGGATTAACCAACAAACAAAAATAATAACCAGAGGGACATCTGTAACTGTATCAACAATAAAAAACTAAATTAAAAAAAGAATAACCATACGCATGCATATAAGCATAACCAATGGATACAAGACACTGGGGGGGGGGCAGGTAAAGGCATGTACTGGGGGGTAGGGGAGGCCGGGGGGAGGTCAATGGGGGAAAAAAAAGGAGACATATGTACTACTATCTGTAATACTTCAAACAATTAAAAAAAATAAAATTAAATTTTAAAAAAAAGAAAGCAAAAAAAATAAATAAAAAAATAACCAGTTTATTGAGCCATGCACTGCCCACTTTCTCTTATAATCTTCCCACACTTACACATAACTTTGAGATATAATCAACATACTGTAAAAATTACCCGTTTAAAGTGTATAATTCAGTGGTTTTAAGCCTAGAGTTGTGCAACCATCACCATAATCTAATTTTAAAACATTTTCATCACTCCCAAAAGAAATTCCTATCCACTAGCAGTTACTCCCCAGCCTTCCTCCCCCAGCCCCTGGCAACCACAAATCTGCTTACTGTCTCCATAGATTTGCCTTTTCCTGGATATTACATATAAATGGAACTATATATGCCCTTTGTGTGGCTTATTTCATTTAGCATATAGTGTTTTCAATTTCCATTCATGTTGTAGCCTATACCACTACTTTATTCTTCTTTATGGCTGAATAATATTCCATTGAATGGATAGACCTCATTTTGTTTATCCACTTGTCAGTAATGGTCATTTGGGTTGTTTCTATTTTGGGGCTATTTTGAATAATGCTGCTATGAACATTGAGGTACAAACTTTTGTGGGAAAATATTTTTGTTTCTCTTGGCTAAATATCCAGGAGTGGGAATTTCTGGGCCCCCTGATAACTCTGTTTAAACCTTTTGAGGAACTGGCAAGCTGTTTTCCAAATTGTTCAACCATCTATCTATATGTATAAAAGCCTAATATGCAAAGTATCCCTTCAGGAGTTCAACCAACTGGGAGTTCGATCGCTATGACATGCACTGACCACCAGGAGGCGGCACGGAACGGAGGAAGGCCCCGGCCAGCAGCCAGTAGCCACTAGGGACCCTACCATGCACAAATTTCGTGCACTGGGCCTCTAGTCTCTTATAATCTTTTAGCAACAAGGTAGATACTATTATTAGTCCCCTTTTTCAGTTAAGAAAACTGAGGTGCAGGGAAGTGACGTCATCAGCCTAGGGTCCCAGAACTAGCTGTGGCAGAGCCAGGATTTGAACCTAGCTCTTACCAACCGCTTATATTGGGAGGCACGAGCCCATTGTATCGACATGGACTTAGCTCCCAGCAGCCTACTTCTGACCCCAGGGGTTGTCAGCACTTGGAGCCATAATGATAGTTCCTCACTTAAGTCCAGTACCATGTTGTCATCCGACAACCTACTATAGAGCTGTAAGGGAGACAGGCCCAGAGCCGGGAAGGGACCGAAAGAGCCAGACCTGAGCTGCAGGGCCTGGGTTAGGCTGGCTGCTCAGGGACCCGAAGCGAGCCCCAAGAGGCGGGTCGTAAGACTACGGTGATCTCACCAGTCATTTCCTTGATGCCGTGTGGCCCAGACATTCTTGAAGACTTTGCTGTACGGTCTTCACATTCCATAGGCTTCTGGTTTTCCATAAACAGGGCAACAGCAGACATGGGAGTGGGCACAGGCTATTTTGGTCTTAAATTCTCAGTCTGGGAGGATGTTCCTCCTCTCCAGTGGCTCCAGACAGAGTGGTGGGCTCAGTCCCAGCTCCCGGGAGGGGCAGAGTGGGCCTCACATCGGGATGTGGGCCTATCCCAAGAAAGGGAGAGAGGAGCCAGGTACACCTGGAGCAGACATGAAGCCCCAAGGCTGGCAAAGTATCCACAACCCTTTGACTCCATAATTCTGGTCCTGGGGTCATTTCCCAAACATGTTCAGTTCTATAAAGGCACATGTATACAGTGATGTCCACCACAAGGGTATTTGGGGTGGGGTGGGGGTTAGAGGGACCTGGGTGTCCCTCTCTGGGAGACTGGATAGATGTTTCTCAAGTAAAGGCCTTCTAATTTTCTTACGTAAGACCACCCACGATTCAAATCTCTGCTCTGTCACTGTGTGACCTTGAGCAAATCATTTCTTTTTGAGCCCATTTCATCTGCAAAATGGAAATACTGAAAAAATACCTCCTTAGAAGAGCTGTTCTGAGACTTGAGTGTGATAATATGTGCTAAGCATCTGGCACACGGAGATACCCAGTAAATGGGAGCCAGGAGTGGTGGCATTTGTAGCTTGCAAAGCACTTGCAAATTCATTATTGTCTTGTCTGTTCCCAGCACAGCCCGTGGCTGCAGCAGGGAAGTTTACCTAATGTAACCAACGGCACGTGGCTTGGGAGTCTTCGTTTCATGGATGTGCCTTCTCAATAACTGGATGTTCCTATGCAAAATTGTTTAACTTCTCAGAACCTGTTTCCTCTTCCGAAAAACAGGAATGTCAATAATTACTTGAAGTCAGCGAGCTATGTCGCTGAAGCCTCCAGCACACAGTGGACACTCAATAAAATGTTAGGTTTCTTCACTTCTAAACTCCAGAGCTCTTAAACGTATTTGCTATTACTCTAGTGAACAAAAGCGATGAAGTCCTGGCTCACCAGAGTTTATATTCCAGGGAAGGAGGGAGAACATTTGTCAGGCAGTGTGAAAAGGGGAAAAAAGGTAGGGTAAGGTATAGAGAATGCTGGGAGCCGAAGTGGGACTTGCGGGGGGAGATGGAAATGAGGAAGCCGCCCTGCGAGGACCTGGGAGAAGAGTGTGAAGGAAGTAGGGCAGCAAGTGCAAAGCCCTTGAAAGGGAAGCAGGCTCAGATGGTGTGGCTAGTGAGAAAGGAGTGAATGAATGAATGAATCAATCAATCAATGATTAGGTTCTTTGAGGATGAGACACTTGAGCAGGGCTACAGGGATATATTGATAACCTGGAATCTCATCCAACTGGGGCCATTCCTGAAAGTTTAGCGTGAAGTGCTCACACAGGCCCCCGTGCAGTTCCCTCTTGAATGTGGAGCTTGCACAGGCTCAGGAAACCTGTCAGCTATCCAGATGCGATAACCTTTATTTGTAATGACAGCGGTGGTTCAGAAGTAGTCAGCCGGCTGGCCCCCAACAGCCGGTGACGAGTAGGCAAACTATGAAGCTTCTTTGTCCCCACACTGAGAGTAACAGTTAAGCATCTTTTGGTCCAAGAGGCAGAGAACCCAACTCAAATGCACTTAACCGCAAACTGCATTTATTTTTTTTTTATTTTTTTTTAAAATATATTTTATTGATATTTTACAGAGAGGAAGGGAGAGGGATAGAGAGCTAGAAACATCGATCAGCTGCCTCCTGCACACCTCCCACCGGGGATGTGCCCACAACCAAGGTACATGCCCTTGACCGGAACCGAACCCGGAACCCTTCAGTCCGCAGGCCGACGCTCTATCCACTGAGCCAAACCGGTTTCGGCCACAAACTGCATTTAGTGGGTGCCGTAATGGGTGTGTTTGAATGGGTCTTCGGAAAATTCAAAGGTGAGGAAGCTTCAGGAGCAGTTTGATTCAAAGGTGGCCACCAGGGCTACAGCCTCGTCTTCCTTTTTTCTCCGTTTTGTTCTTCCTATGGCTGCTTCACCCTCAAGTTAGAGCCCCTCATGGCAGGCAGCAGCTCTCGGCTCACCTCTCTTTTTCACACATCCACACAATGAATGACTCTTCTGATACTGTCTGCTCAATTGTGAATCCTGGGTGGTCTTATGTAAGAAAATTAGAAGGCCTTTACTTGAGAAACATCTATCCTTTTTTTTTTTTTTTTTTTGGTTAATCCTCACCCGGAGATATTTTTCCCCATTGATTTTACAGTGGAAGGGAGGGAGGGCAGAGAGAAACATTGATTGGTTGCCTCCCGAACACACCCCAACTGGGGCCAGGGTTCAAACCTACAACCCAGGTGCATGCCCTTGACCAGGAATCGAACCTACAACCTGACCCTTTGGTGCAAGGGCCAACACTCTAACCACTGAGCAACTCCGGCCAGGGCAGCAGCATTCTTTTTCTTTTCTAAACAGTGGATAGAGCGTTGGCCCGCGGACAGAAGAGTCCCGGTTCAATTCCGGTCAAGGGCACATACCTGGTTTGAAGGCTCAATCCCTGGCCCTGGTCAGGGTGCGTGCAGGAAACAACCAATTGATGTGTCTCTCCCCCTCCCACTCTCTCTAAAAATCAATGGAAAAATATCCTCGGGTAAAGATGAACAACAAAAAATCTTATATACTAGAGTGTATACTCTTAAACATAAGCTATATTGCACTACTTTTGCTTTTTGAAGTAGAGGGATAAATGAACTATTACATAAGGATTGCTATAATTATACTACACCACATATTTCCATTCAAGTATATATCCTAACATAACCTAATGTAACCTTTATACATATTCTCTAATGCAATACTGTAATTTTTAAAAGTGAAATGGGTCTAATCATTAGTGGCCTCCTCTGGGCTACGGAAGTGCTCATTTTGAGCAGCTACTGCAATTGAAAGAGAAATTCCTTAACGGCTACTACTCCTGAAGCAAGTCTTTAAAATCATCAAGTTTTGCCTAGTTTTCCTAGCAGTGCCACACCAGGAACATCTGTCCCCAGTTCACAGTGCCGCCTGGTGAAGCAGTGAGGGCAGCGTGGTCACCAGGAATGGAAGAGCTGTTTGGCCTTCCAGAGCCCTCCCTGGCTACTTGACCGCGGATCTACCTCATCCAAACAGTGGGGCCCATAATCCTCAGATGGAGACGAGAAAAGCTGTGCAAGCAAGGAGCTGCCTACATGCTGCAGGCCCTCAACAAGAAACGCACAGTGCTGGCCTGTGGCCTCTGCTGGACACAAGGCTGCCTTGTGGTCAATGGGCCTTCTGCGGCTGAGCCAGGACAGATGGCCATTCAGGAGCTCTGGGAAGCTGGGTTTGGGCCCCAGAGGGCCACTCAAAGGTCCCATTCACTCACATTCCTCCCAGCAGCATTCCAGGCCTTGTCACAGCCTCAGTCCCAGAGGGCCGGCGGGACCTGCCAATCTGTGGAGGCGTGTCCATCTCCAGAGCCAATCGCAGGAAGAAAGGAGAGCTTGGAGTGTGGGACTCCCCCAGGTCTCCTGATCCCACCCCTCTTGGAGTGAGAGCCAGGTCGTATTCAGGGGGTTTCTGGTGTTGGCCATGGAGAAGCAACTAGCAGTGGGCTCAAACTACAGAGCCCACTTCAGAAAGCCCAATTTCGGCTAGGCTCCTGGAGAAAACCTGCAGCCACCAGGCAGGAGGCAAATGTCAGAAGGGTGAGGAGTAACATCCCGCAGACCAAGTTAAAAACTTGGTCCAGCCGTTTGTAATGGAGCCACGTAACTGGCACTGTAGAAGGGCCACCTGAGCCTTAGGCTGGAGTTTGGGAGCTCTGAACTTGGGGGGTGGGGAGTAGGGTGTTGACTAAAATCCTGGCTCTATGACCTTGGAAATGGCCTCACCCCTCTGAGGCCTAGAGATGACCTCAGGGGGCAGCTAGGAGGACCACATAGAGGGACTGCAAAGAAAAGGCTTTGGGAACTCGGGGGGAACACACACACGAGATGTTCAGAGTGAAATCAGCTTTGTATTTAAAACCAGGAAGCAGTTACCTACAGGCTTTCACCTCCCTCCCTCCCTCCCTCCCTCCCTGTGACAGCGCATTTCCAAAAACAACAGCCTGCATCTGGTCCTTACTAGGGGGCAAGGACGGTGACAAGTATTTTGCACACATTTTCATCTCTTTACTGTGTGACTGTGGGTATACGACTTACCCTCTCTGTGCCTCAGTTTACTCAAGGGTAAAAACAGGAATACTCAGTAGTCAGAGATTCGGAACATGAGAAGGATTCAACGTGCCGTTGCTGACTTTGAAGATGGAGAGGGCCGAGTCCCAAGAAGTGCAGGTAGCCTTGGGCCTCAGAGCTGAGAGTCACCCCCGCTGACAGACAGCAAGGAAACGGGGACTGAATTCACCCAGAAGAAGGAGCTAAGGAGTCCGGAGCAGATTCTCCCCCGAGCCTCCAGAGGGAATGCAGCCCAGCCAATATCTTGATCTCAGCCTGGACTTGTGACTTACAGACTGTGAGCTAATAGGCAAGTGCTGTTTAAAAACACACACACACACACACACACACACAGGAATACTCACATCAGTATTACATGAGTTAAAATTGATAAAGTGTTTAGGACAATGGGGGTAAATTGGTTCAACTTTATAGTCCTTGGAATAGTTCATGGCCTCAGCACAATTAAATACATTTTTTTTAAAACACCTCATGTCCCTGTGCTCACTCAACATAAGCCACCGGCCCAAGGTCAAGAGCCAATGAGGTGAGGGGTGATTCCATGCCTGCAGGAAACCGCTACCCTCGAGTCTCATCTGCATGTGTCTCACTGCTGTCCCGACCCAGGAACTGCATCTCACCCGTCCTTGTTCTCCTGTGCTCGTGGCTGTTGAAGACATCTGTATTAGTCTGTTAAATCACAGGGCTGTGCCTTTAGAGAGTCCGAATGCTTTAAAAGGATAATAAAAATATATCTCCCCATGAGTCATGAAAGCCTTGATGGTGTCAGTAAGTTAGTTAAAAACCCAGTGCTCCCCCCTCCTCCCCTCTCCCCGCTGCCTTGGGTCTGGACAGGGTGCAGGAGGCCAAGAGACAAGTCTTATGACACTGATTTCACAAGAAGGGTCCAAGAGGTTTATTAGATAGCCTGTGGCAAAACACAAAATGATTAATGACGTTAACAAGCATATTCTATCAGCCAAGCGCCAATCGGCACTATGACACCATCCCCAGAACATTCCTGGGTTCACATTTCCGAACGGGCTGCCAGAAGGAATGAATCCCTTCAAATCAAGACTTGAACACAAAGGAATTCCAGAGACCACTGGGGAGGGGAGCGGCGTAGGAAGCCCTCTTACCAATGTGGGAAGGGGGTAGGGGAGGAAACCGCAGGACAACTTAAATTTCCAAACTAAGAGGGAAACCAATGTACAAGGCAGGGTCTCGGGATCTGGGGCAGGGGGTGAGGGACAGGAGAGGCAAAACAGCTGTGGCTGGGACCTGACAGGTTCCTCTCCTCTACTTCTTTCTCCCGCCTCTCTCCTTGAGGGCCAGGTGGATGACGGCGCCATTGGCCATGTTGTAGTAAGCCAGTGAGTTGGAGTCCTTGATGAAGATGCCCTGGAAAACAGACGGTGTGCTTAGCATGGGCAATATGGCCTTGAGCACACTGCGCAGCCTCACTCCCTACGTCTGTTCACATTCTGAACTCAGTGAACACAGGAGCCTGAAGGAAGGCCGGGGGCAAGGGGGGATGCAGGCACAGGGCAGGTCTCTGGTTCCTCCCAGAATGCTTTGCTTTCCCTCCCTCCCCCCCCTCCCTCCCTCCCTCCCTCCCTCCCTCCCTCCCTCCCAAGCCATGTTCTTCCCTTTTGTCAACTCTCCAAGAAGGTGGCCCTGACCAACCCCACAGAATTTTAAATCACAAGACCTTTAGAGATCAACTAGTCCAACAGCCACGTATGCAGAGCAGGAAACTGAGGCCCAGAGTGGAGATTTGTCCAAGTCCAAAGTGGGACAACACAGCAGCCCTGTGAGGCCTGGTGGGCACCAGGCCTAGCTGGACTATCACCTCTGTCCATGCACAAAGCCAGGCTACTTGAAACCACTCTGACTGGGTGGCTCCACCCCTGGACCAGAACCCCACTAGAGCACCCCGAAGAACTGTCCCCAGATGTCCACCCTTGTCCCTGAGGCAGAGGGTTTTTGGACCCCACACAAGATTATACTGTGACCCACTAAAGCCTCACCTTGTCAGGCTAACCTGCCCCTGCACTCCCTCCCAGCCAGCATCACTACTTCTAGGATGGACTCAGATGGCCACATCCAGGCATCTCCCCACTCCTTTGGTTCCACAGGGGACTGAGCTTCTGGGATGACAGAAGCACTGTGACCCAAGGGGCAGGACCAGACACTCGACTCACCTCATACTGCAGCTTCTGTTTCCCTGCAGGCATGCCCGTGGCTTCGTGAATTTTCACCTTGATAACAGAGACCTGTGGGACAAGGAGAGGACATTTACCCCTTTGCTAAGGTCGGCTGAAGGAAGCTGCCCCTTGACCCCTTGGCTCCCCTGCAGCAACTCATACCTGGTCAGTGAGCGGGAGGGTGAAGACCAGCACCTGTCCGTTCAGTTTCCATTCCGTCTTATCCTGCATGTTGGGCACTTGAACCTTGATGGACACTGGACCCTGCGAAACAGGAGGGGGCCATTATGCCGGGGACCCCTGAGCCGATCAGGAACTATGCTCTCCTATTCCTAGGCCAGTCTGGACAGTGTCCCCTCTCCATCTGGGCTCCTGGACACTGGTCCCTGATGCCACTGGTGACATGGCACAAGATTTGGTTTCTCTTCTTTAAAATGATCTCTACCCTGCCTCCTGGTGAGTCTGGAGCTGAAGAAGTGATATGAACATGCTCTGCAAACCCCAAGAATTACCATGGGGGGAAGAATATCAACTGTGAAATCAGAAAACCTGGGTTTCAACTCAGCCTCCCCGCTACCTAGTAACTAGGTCTCTGAACTTCAATGCCATGTCTATTAGGCAGCTAATCACAACCACTACACGGTACTGTTGTGAGCACTAAATGGACAAGTGCGCGTACAGTACGTCGCTTTACCCTGGCACTTGAGCCCTCAAGAGATGGGAAACACTATTGGGAAAAAATGAAAGAGAAAAAGATTTGTCAAAGGCACTGGGGGAATGGGGCTGGGACTGTTCCTGCCTCCTCGTGGAGCGAGCCTAACAACTTTCCTAGGGACCGAAGTGCCAAGGTTCCCACCTCCCCTTATCTCTAGCACCCCAACAGGATCCCCACAACAGGCAGACCTCCTAAGGGCTGAAACTGGAGGAGAAGGCCACACAGAAATTAAGAACTGCACCCAGGATTTCCTATAGGCCAGCGATGTTCAACTGGTGTGCCGCTAGCATTTTTAAAACATGCAAATCCTGACATCTTTCCCTTAGATTGTCCAATAAAAAAATGACACCACCAACACAACAACAGCCGTCTGTTGTGAATGAATCAAAATTATACCTATTTTTTTGGTCGGGTTGGCAAAAAATACACATTTTTGGTGTGCAGCAGAACGTCAGTAATTGTGTGTGTGCCATGAGACGGGAAAGGTTGAAAATCGCTGCTCTGGGGCTGAGGGTCCCTTCCACACACAAGTCCTGCTGCCTGTGCAGCTGGTCTCCCTCCGGCCTCTGCAACAGTCCACACCGGGGCACCAATGCTGTCTGCTCCTCCAACTGCTGACCCACATCAAGCACGTGCTCAGAAGCCCTCCCGGCCACACGGGCCGACCCAGGCCCTGGAAGCCAAAACCACGGGAGCAGAACAGGGTGGCCAGGCAGTGCTGGACTGGGGCAGGACGGGACGCCCAGCTGGACGCTCGCGGCCACGGGCAGCGCTCTGGGGTCACATACCTTGTTTCTGCGAAGGAACTCCTCCTCGGGCATGAGGCTGTCCTCTGTCTTCAGTTTCTTGGAGGCGGGTTCATCCTCCATGGGCGGCGGAGGGTGGACAGGGGGCATTGGGGCTGGAGCTGGGACAGGGGCCACAGGCGGAGCGGGCACAAAGGCTGGAAGGACAGGAATAAGCAGCTGTGTGAGTGGGGGAGGAGCCCAGGAATCAGGGCTGGTGAGACCTTAGAGGGGAGATTGCAAAGGTTTCCTGTTTCTCCCAGTGAGAGGTGTGAAGGGCCGCTCCTTGCCGAGTCTGGCAGCCAGCCGGTTTCCTGGCCAGGGGACTGGGGACGCCGCCCAGATTGGGCAGCCTAGCACTGGAACAGGGGCAGGACTGATGGATGGAGGGGGTGCCTGCCAGCAGTAATCACCGTGAGGCCTTTGCGCCTGCCTAGGGCCTGACTCCTGGGCTGCACAAACCCCAGCTCTGTCACATCAGACCATCTCCCCCAAGAGTCGTGGCTCCCAGCTCAGGGAACTCACACGGGGAAGCCATGGCTTTCTTCTAGGCTAGACCCCGGGCCCGACCAGCTAGCACACCACCAGCCACTGCTCTGCTCACAGTGTTTGGCCTGTAGTCCTGACCAAATGGCCTAGAAAGCAACGTGAGACACTGACCTGTTGGCACAATCATAGGAGGTGGGCGGGGTGCCATGATCGGAGGGGCTGAGGGAGGCATTGGCACCACGTTGATCCTGGGCGCGTGGATAATAGGCGGCATGGGAGCGATCACCGAGCCTGGGGGCAGTCGGACCACTGAAGCCATCGGGGGCCGGGGCATCACGGGCACTGCGGACACAACTGTGGTGCGGACAGGAGGCGGCATCTGTGGGGAGAAGGGATCCCAAGGTCACAGAAAGCCCAGGCGGGATGCACAGCTGGCAACTGGTCACCTGCAGCCTTTAAGGGTGGGGCTCCAACTCAGGCCCCTGGGGCCGAGAGGTCGCAGCCTCACCCCAGGCTCTGACAGGAACTTCGCCGACAGAGGCCCAGGGGCAGCACTCTTTGCACTTGGGACTCAACTGGCCACTCACGGCAACACTGAGAGAGCCCAAGAGGCTGACCTTGATGGAGCCTCCTGGAGACGAGCCAGCGCTCCTCAAAGGCCCATTAAGCCCTGCAGCCCCTCTGCCCCACGCCTGCTCTGCATCTGCCACTTGCCTCCCTCCCTGTTCCAATCCTCCCACACAGATCGAAGGTCAGGCTAGAGGCTCTCACTTCCAGTTAAAGGGTTCCCTGTATCTGACCCACTCAGCACTCAGGCCCTGCAATCAGGCAGCTGCCCTTAGCCAGTAGTATCCAACCCCAAGAACCACACTCTACAAGGCCAGGGACAAGGTGGCTGCTGGCTTACTGCCGGTGGCCGGGGCACGGAGGTGATGGGCGGGGCTGAGCTGGGTATATTGGTGGCTGAGGACGGAGGAGGTGGCTGCTGAGGGATTTCGTTGGGCTTGCTGGGGCCGATCTTCTCTTTGGTATCATCTTCCGGCACCAGGCCCTTAGCCTTGTGGATGGCCTCGATCTGCTCCTGGAGGGTGATGTTGGCCTGCGCAGCCTGCTGGGTTCGGGCCATGCTGCCTGAGTGGCCATCCCAGGTCACCTGCAAGGGAAAGCAACACCACAGCTTGTCAGGACACCTAGAACTGAGGCCAGTGTGGGAGTCTGAGGGCAGGGAAGGCTCTAGGAGAATCCACACTGCACCTTTTCCTCTGGCTTCTGGATCTCCTCCTCACCGATCTTCTTACCAATGGCTGTTTCCTCTACACCGAAGATGTCGGTACGTCGCTCAGCCAACTGTTTCAAGCTGCTCTCGATATCCAGACCTGGACAGAGACGGGACAGAAAGGGACTCTAAACCACGTGCCCTTCTGACAAGGCAGCAGCTCTCCTGGTGCAGGGTGGAGGCTGGGCCCATGGGACAAGGCTGACTGCGTCCCACCCCAGCATGCCTGTCCTCTGAGCCGGGGAAGGCTGCCCAATCAGCTCTAAAGAAGCCTATCAACCAGAGCTTGTCCAACTCCTTGACGAATGAAAGGCAACTGAGAGTACAGGGCCACGTGAGGAGCAAGCAGCAGAGTCCAGAAGGAAAGCTTGGTCTCCTCCCTCTGGGACAGTGCCCCGTTGCCGCTTCTCGCACAGCAGTCACAGGAGAGCCGTGTCGAGTCCCATTCTAAGACGGTCTGCAGAATGAGCGTCCCTCCCAGCTGCTCAGATCTGGCTCTGGGATGTCAGTGGGCGCATGCCATCCCTGTCAGGTGCCTGTCTCTGGAGGAGTCCTATCGCTAGTCATTCTGCAAAATGGGGGGTTCTTTTGTAGCATCACAGGCTGTACATAACCTTGAAAGCTTTTGTGGAGCTCAACTGCTGCTTTCTATGTTTGCTTAAAGCAAGTTAACTGTAGTTCAGAGATTCCCATGGGTCAAAGTGAGTCAGGGCTGAGTCAGAGAAGGGGTGTGGACTGGGTGGGGGCACCCCCACCTCACCTGGAGCGTACACCTCGTCATCGCTCTGCTTCTCGCGGATGGAGCGATCTCGCTGCTCCAGCCAGCGGGGGTCGAGCAGCCCGATGCGCATGTGTTCCTGCATTTTGCTGGCAGGGATCTTCTCCCCCGTGATGGGGGACACAAGGTACTCATCCGGAGCAGGGGCTGGAGGCAGGGGCTTGGAAGCTAAAAGGGAAGAGATGCTTGAGTGAGAACCCTGGGTGGCAGCCTGGCGGAAGAGGGTGTTATTTCATTCGTGCATCACTCATCCATGACACAGCCATTCAGTGCCACACGGCACCTAGCGCTGGGGGAATTGTCAGGGCCCCAGAGATGGCTACTCCCTGTGACCCACGGTGAGGCCTGGGCTGGAGGGGCTATTGATGCCTTTAACAAGCCACCTCGAGCCATTCTAGAACCGGGCAGGGCTGAGGAACGTGAGGGAAGGAGAGCAGGTTCTACCTTTGGGGTCGTAGTCCTTCCTGACAATGACCTGGTCTGGAGTCGGGGGCAGAGGCGGCGGCATGGGTGTCTCTGGGGGTGGGGGCACTTTCTGCCCTTCTTCTTCATCATCTGAACCCTGAAAAGCAAAGCAGTGGCGGGATTTCAAGAGGGGCTGAGAAGCTGCCGCTCTACAGCCGAACCCTGAGGCTCTCAGGATGGCAAGGTGCCTAGGCCTGCAGCCAGTGGCCATGTGCTAAGCTTCCCGGGCAGCGAGGCCAGCCAGCAGCCAGCCGAGCTGCTTCGTCGAAGCATGAATGGGAATGCTGGGGGCCGTGGTGCTAACGTTCCGCCCAGGCATTTCCAGCAGCTGGCACCAGGCAGTCCCAGGAGACCAAGGGCACTTAACATGCCAGGGAGGGGTGCGGGGAGCGAGTCAGCGCTCGAGGGTTGCTGCTCAGAGTAATGCTGGGAGGGCGAGAGAACGTCAATTCCCACAGACACAGGGGCTTTCTTCTCAGGCTGCACGCAGATTCTTTCTGAGCGAAGGAGCGCGCCTTGGCCTGGAGCCTCTAGGCCTGCTTGGAGGGCCTGGCTCCAAGAGGGTGGAGGTGGCCGAAAGGAGGCACAGGCTGCACTTAGGAAAGCTCTGGGGCTGCTGATCATTTGGGCCGAAGCTCGAATGCATCAAAGCTGAGGTGTGGCGGGTTCCCTGACAGAGCTGGCCTGGGGGTGGTGAGGAACAGGGCCTCTGGGCAAGGGGGAAGGTCGCAGGCCAGGGCCGGCACAGCACTCAGTCCTTGCTTGTGAATGCCTCTTTGTTGCCCAGGCTGGAAGGGCTCTGTGCTGCGGGGTTCGGGCAGCTGCCTTATTCAGGACCCACGCCTCCTTCGAGCCTCACAAGGGGCTGGATCTCGGACTCTAGTGGAGAGCACCCCCGTCTCCTTGGGCTCCAGAGAAAGGTCAGCCTCAGGCTTGCCCAGGGCCCAGGGGCACACCTCGTCCATGTCTTGCACTTGGGTGTCCTGGTCCAGCTGGGAAGGAGGCTCTTCTGCCTTCTCCTGCTTCTCGTCCTCTTCATCAGACTCAACCTCCATCTCCACCTCCTCGCTCTCCCCAAACTTCTCATAGCGCTCCTGAATGAGGATCCGTGCCCCCAGCTCCTCCGGGGTCGTAGGGGGAGGGAAGTTCCCTGGGGGAGGGGGAGACGGAGTCAAAGGGAGGCCTCCACAGATGTTCCCTATAAAGGCCCATCTATCCTCTCTGCACGCTGTGAGCTCTCCGAGGGCTGGGGCTGATTTCTCCCCCATCTCCAGAGACCCACCCGGAGTCTGACCCAGTGAGTATTTGCTGAATTAAGTCTAGCTGGCACAGTGCGGTAGAACTGAAGTGCTCCGGGAGCAGAGGGGAAGGGACACGGACACAGCCCTCCGAGGAAGTCTGCTGTTCCGGGGAACAGCCACACAAGCTCTCCCAGGACGGCTCCGAACGCCTGGCTTCCCACTGGCCTCAGACCTACCCCCGCCCAGACCTACCTCCGCACAGACCTACCCTCTCACAGACCTACCTCCGCCCAGACCTACCCCCTCACAGACCTACCCCCTCGCAGACCTACCCCCTCACAGACCTACCCCCGCCCAGACCTACCCCCGCCCAGACCTACCCCCGCCCAGACCTACCCCCTCACAGACCTACCCCCGCCCAGACCTACCTCCTCACAGACCTACCCTTGCACAGACCTACCTCCGCACAGACCTACCCTGCTCGTTGGGCTGGAAGTCCACCGTTTCCACCACCACGAAGTCATGCCAGTCGATCTGCGCGTAGGCCACCCGCTCCTTCTCCTTCTCCTCCTCTTCCTTCTTCCGCTCACGCTCCTGGAACTTGGCCCACTCCACGCGGTAACACACCTAAAGAGCCAGGACACAGGAGCTGAGCGGAATCAGGATCTGCCCCTGATGGAGGTGTCACCCGGGGGCCTTTAACAAGCCAGCACCTCCTGCAGAACGGAGGAGGCTGCCGTGCCTACAAAGGGGACTTTGGGGAGCAAACTATGGCATTTGTGTCTAGTTCCAGCCAGGCCCAGAGTTCGGACAGGATGACAACTCTAAATGCCACAGAAACCGTCTGCCGAGGCCCCAAGGCCAGCCATTTGTCATAACCTCAGAGTTTTTTGCCCGAGTTAGCGAGGAGCTGGGTCAGGGGAAGTCTTGCACGACAACCGAGTGCTCAAAAGACAAGCGGCCTGAGAGCCTGAGAAACAAGACTTCACGCGGCCATCCAAAACAGCCACATTTGTTGAAATATGTACAACACTTCTCTAAAAATTAAACAAATGTTTACTATCTCCTCTCATGAACAGCAGCAGCAGGAGATGGCCAATGTCAGAAGTCTCCTCGATCCATGTCATTCTGACTCGGGGAACCTATTCAGGTGCTTGGTGACATGAAGCTGAAGATACTTACATGACGGTGTCTTGCAACGTGTAGGCACCAAGCACTACAGTACATAATCATATCAAATGGAGAAATGACCACTGCTACCCACAGAATACATGTTCGTCTACGAAACGATTAAGCTACTGGTCTACACATAAGAAGACCTGGCCACAAAAGGCAGTGTCTCGAAGAGATGCCTTCTGTCCTCAATTCTGAAAACCTGGGCTACAACAGGCACCTGCTCGGGAGCTGGCTTCTCGTGAGGGCAGGAAAGAGGGATGCTGAGAGCAGACACTTGGGACAGAGACCCAGGTTCCTTTGGCCCTGGTAGCGGAAGGCCTCCCTCTCCACCACTCCTGTGCCCGGAACATAACAAGGCACTGCCCCGGAGATCATTCACAAACAGGAAACAACCCACATGTAACTTCCACATCAGTAACTGGTTATAAAAAAGGAGTTTAGCCCCAGCTGGCTTCCCATTGGCTCAGTGGACAGAGTGTCAGCCTGCGGACTGAAGGGTCCCAGGTTCAATTCCGATCAAGGGCACATGCCTGGGTTGCACGCTCAATCCCCAGATCCCCAGTGGGGGCGTGCAGGAGGCAGCCAACCAATGATTTTTTTTTTTATCATCATCGATGTTTCTATCTCTCTTTCCCTCTTCCTTCCTCTCTGAAATAAATTTTAAAAATATATATATTTTTTAAATGAGTTTACCTGGTCCAAAACTTCTCGGGGGTTCTCGGCCTCTTTCTTGAGCTTTGTAAATAAGCCTTTGGGCGGAATCAAGATCTGAAACACAGAAATTATTAAAGCAGCCGTCAGCACAGCACAACCGGACCAAGAGGGGCTCCTGGGCTGGGGAAAGGTGCGGAAGGGAGAGCATGGGATTCTGGATCCCTATCCCAGCTCCACTTGGCTGTGATTTGGGGCAAGTTATGTAACTTCCGTAGCTTGGTTTCCTTCTACAAAATGGTGGCACCACCACCAAAGTTGGCATGATCAACTGAAAAGGCTGCTGTAAGAATCAGCAGGAAAGTATGCAAAACCATGGCACATCACCCAGCACACGGTCAGTCTGTACAGCTCCTTATCAGCTGGCAGACCATCAGTAAGTGACTTCACCTCTTTGAGCCTGTTCCTGCTTTTAAAAAAAGGGAGAAAACACTTTTACCTCACGGGTTCTTGTGAGAATTAAATTAGGTAAGAGGAGACAATTATTACGGGCTTGCTTCCTTCTCAGGCTCTATGCTAGGCACCTAAAAACGTAAATGTACTTAAAAGCAGCTAGCATGCCCGGCAGGCGTGGCTCAGTGGTTGAGCATTGACTTATGAACCAGGTGGTCACGGTTCAATTCCCAGTCAGGGCACATGCCTGGGTTATAGGCTCCATCCCCAGTAGGGGGCGTGCAGGAGGCAGCCGATCTGAAATCAGTAAGAATATATATATATATTTTTTAAAAAAGCAGCTAGCTAACACCACTTGGCCTCGTCACATAGCAGGCACTCACCTAATGCAGTTATCAATCACGCATTTCAATTTTCTTTAGAAACAGCAGTCAATGTTGCATTTAAAAGGGAAAACCGAATATAAATCAAGATTTCACACGGAAATAAAATGTTAGCATCCACCCAGGGGCCCCACAGAGGAAGCCTGTCCTTGTAGACAGTGAGTGGATAGCATGCTTTGGGGCCCCGCCCCCCGGCCGCGCCCTGACCAGGCACCTTGGTATACTGTTCCACCAGCTTCGTGAAGTAGTTGAAGAGGCTGTGCTGTGGGCGGAGGAAGTCAAATTGGTAGTTGCGCTGCTCTTTCTGCATCAGCTGGGTCAGAAACTGGCGCCCGTTCCTGGCCACAAACTGAGCCGTCAGCTTCACCACGTCCAGGTCAAAGGCTGAGATGGAGGGGGGGTCTGCGATGAACTCGAACTCAGGAGGGGGCTCTTTGGGCACGATGGTCTCCTGGATCACCTGGGCTTGGACCTAGGATGCAGAAGACGTGTGAGCAAGAGGCACAGGAGTGGACTGGCTCCGGGGGGGGGTGGGGGGGGGGCGCTAAGCTTCTGGTCATGGTGTGCACAGCTCTGACACCTGGTGTGAGGAGTCCTGACTCACAAGAACAGCAATTTCTTGGCCAACTGTGGCCTCAACAACCTGAAAGGCTTCCAGTGAGATCCTGCCCCTCTTTATCTCTGCTGCTGCCCTGAAATCGAAGACTAAAACTGGGGAGCAGGAGACCTGATAGAACAGGGCTCATAAATTCCAACCGAGGGCGAGAGAGGATACAGGAGGCCCTGTGTGTGTGCAAAGGACCCCACTGGAGGAAGGACTTCCACATTTGTCTCCTCATCCGGTCTCCACAGGAACCACGGGTGGAGAGAACGGGTACCGTGAATCCTCTTTATAGAGGAAGGACCTGAGATAGTAGCCTGAGGCCCTAGTGGTGTAAATTGCAAGGCAAGGCCTCAGCGCCTATGCCAGCCTTTCCCTCCCCAGCAGGAGGTGTAAAACAAGGCACCTTTGCCAGAGCAAAGCAGCAGAGAAAGGAAGGGGCCAGTCTAGGCCTACAAAGGAAGCAAAACGTGCCAGCCCTTCCTGTCCCCATTGACAACCCTAATCACCCCTAGTTCTGGGCCTGGTGCTGAGGGTATCAGGGCAGGCCAGATTTCAGGGGGATGGGGTGCGCGACTGGGAAAGTGAGACAGAATGATGGCGTAAGAAAGGGCCCACAGCCTTGGACAAGGCAGAGAGAAGAGGCTGAACATGCCCTTTAAGCCCTGACCCTGGCCTTGAGTAAATCACACTTCCCTGAGCCTCAGATCTCTCATCTGTGAAATGATCACTTTGCCCGCCTCCTCATGCAGCCCCTGTGAGGTGCCAGTGAGACAAGACCCCTAAAGCACTGAGCACAGAGCTGACGAGCAGTGCTAAAGAAATGCCAGCTGTCAGCAGGGCTCGCTCTCTGAGCCTGTGTCTGCCTCTGTGAGATGGGGGAGGACCCTCACGTCTCTCCCTGGTGGCCGTGCGGTTTGGATAGCAGAGTTCATTACTCTCCTCTCCCTCCCGATCCTAGCCTCCCTCTCAAGCCTGGGGAAGTGAGGGGAGGGGTTGGCTCCAACCTTCTGGGGCAGCTGCTGTTGGGTGGCTTGCTGCTGCTGCTGCATGACCTTGGGGATGGCGGCTGAGGGCTCCTGAGCCTTCCCCTCCTTGAACTCGCTGACCTTGTGGCGGTAGTAAGCATGGTAAGGGTCATTGGGGTTCAGAAAGTTGAACTTGGGATTGTTGATCTCGTTCTGTCGTATCCTAGCTTCAAATTCAGGTCCGTTTCTAGAAGGAGGGAAAAAGAATTAATACCACGACCACTGCAACTGCTGAGACCCAGAACACTGCCCGTTCAAGCCACCTTCTTGCCCACCCATCACTCAAACTGGTCCATCTCTCAGCACCGCAGAGGTCTTCCTCGAGACCCCTGCCATCAGCACCAGGGCCATCTGCCTCCTCTGGCCTGATGCTGGCTTCCTCTACCACAGGGTCTCCGAGCTCATCACTCCAGCAGCTCCTCTGTCAGTCTCGCCATTTCCAAAAACCATGTGGACTGTTGCCTTTTTTTTTTTTTTTTTGTAAGAGTTATTTACTTTTAAAAAATGTACTTACAGCCCTAACCAGTTTGGCTCAGTGGATAGAGTGTCGGCCTGCGGACTGAAAGGTCCCAGGTTCGATTCTGGTCAAGGGCATGTACCATGATTGCAGGCACATCCCCAGCGGGAGGTGTGCAGGAGGCAGCTGATCGATGTTTCTCTCTCATCGATGTTTCTAACTCTCTATCTCTCCCCCTTCCTCTCTGTAAAAAATCAATAAAATATATATATTTTTTAAAAATGTACTTACAAAGGAAGGCATATATTACTACTTCAAGTAAAAATCAATATGACTTTACTAATAAAAGGCAGGCTTAAAATTAAACACAAGGAAAACCAAGTATTAGTATTGTTAAAGTTTAGCTCCAAGTTTGCTGTGCCAGAGGCCAGTTTCCTTAGTTAAAAAGTGGATTACAGAATGCTGGAAAGGTGTGAGTTATCCTAGCACCAAACTGAGACTTTGTCCTTTGGGTAACGAGAAGGATTAAAAAAGCCACGAAAATGTAGACCATTAGACTTATGCCCTGCCCAAGTACTGCCTAAAATCACCTCACTTCCTACTGGGTGGGAGAGACCGTCAGCAAACACTCTCCACGGGGCGAACCTGTGCTGCTGGGGAAGGTGCACTCAGACAGGGAAGCAGTGAGGACGGCCGGAGGCCTCCCATCTCTCTGCACCTGGACAGTTTCCTCTCCCTAACTCATGTCCCCAATTTGCATGCCTTTAAAAACCTCAAAATAATGAAAAAAGTCTCTCAGAATGCTTAGGGAACGCTGATGTTTTAAAGTCCCAATAGTAATATTTCAAGGTGTCATATATACATGGCGGGGCAAAAGTAGGTTTACAGTTGTGAGTATGCAAAGCAGTTTATTTTTGTATTATTATTTAGTAATTACTGTATTATCTTCCGTATGAACCATTATAAACCTACTTTTGCCCCACCCTGTCAGTCAGAAATGCACTAACCTTAAAGACACAAGATATGGACATGCTCAACTTTTGGGTTCACTACTGACTCACCAAGCTACCACTTCTCTTGGACTCGATGGCCCATGTGTGAAATGTCGCTAACGCTACCTTCTCTATCTTGGACTATTAAGATCAAATTTATCAATGAGATGCCCAAGTCTTCTTGAAGCAGAGTGGCCTGCAAATTCGAGTGCTGTCACTTCTATAAAATTGGAAGAGCTGCTCCTTAAACAGCAGAGATGCCCTGGGCATCAGGAGATGACTGGGACGTCCTCCATCACTCCTCCAGCCAGGGCCCAGCTCTCACAGATGCCCCCGACACACCACGGGCAGCTCCAGGGGCTGGGGGGCAGCCAGGCTGCTCCACTTCAGACTTTCACACCCTGGCCCTGTCAGTTGAAGCTAGGGGGGCAGACAGGGAGCGGGCGATGCTGTGCTCCAGATGAGCCACCATAATCTGTGCCGGGGCGGGGGGTGGGGGGCTACACCCAGGCCAGCTCCTCCGCACGTTCTGGGCACACTCTGCAGCGTGACTGACACCATGGGGTAGGCCTCAATCTGACAGTGAATTAGTACAACTAGAACCTCATGCTTGAGGAAGCTTTTGTCCCCCTCCTTACATAAGGCCAGCCACACATGAGGAGGAGAGGGAATGTACACACTGCCAAAACTTGGCCACCACACCCAGCTAACGGCTGGGGCAGATAAAGGGCTGCTGGAAAGAGGGGCTCTGATTGTCTCCTCTATCGCGGCCTCTGAAGCCATAACCTCACCACATCTGGGAACAATCTGACAGATTGAAACAAGGAAAAGGCAGCTCTTCTGTTGCTTTAAGTTAGTTTAATGTTAAAATTGTATTCTCTCACAAAAAAGATTTCAACAGAAAAAGACAGGATTCTGACTCAACCCAGCTGGCGGGACTTTTAAGGGTAATTTCCACTTCAGTTCCTTGAAAGGAAAATGCAGAGAAGGGAAGACCTAACCTACAAACACACACACACACACACACACACACACACACACACACACAGCTTCTTCTGGAAAACCACACTGGTTAGTGATTTTTATGGTATGCTCCGCCTCATCAATCACATGTGTGAAAGGAAGGGTCCTCGTGTTTGCCGTATTCCAGGTTGAAATGCTAGTCCGTCCCTTCACTGCAATGTCTACAAAAGCATGTGCAGTTTTAGAAATGCCTGCAAGGCAATCATCGTAGCCAGCAATAGATCTAGAGATGTGGGTGTATAGGTTTATTATTTTTAAGGGAACTTGGATACACTCTGATTTCTGTGGCAGAAGGGGGTGACACAAAATTATTGGAAAGCTACTTGGCAAAATGTTTAAAAAATCTTTAAAAATCCTCCTTCAGCCAGTAACGTACACTATTTCCTCTAAAGAAACTATCTAAACGGGAAAGAAAATGCTCAGAGACTTCCCCGCAGCTTCGCTTGCCAAACTGAAATGTTGGAAACAACTTCGAAGGAAAAGAGAGAGACAGCGAGTCACAGAAGGCCCATTGCCTCAACTCGGTGCAGCGTCTCCAGAGCGGCCCACGCAGCACCAGACCACGAAGCAACGTGGGAAAATGCTTCTAACAAGCACGAAGGGAAAAGCAGGATGTGAAAGTGCCTCTGCTGGTATTACAAGGGTCTAAAAAAGGACGCCGAGGGCCACAAGGAAACAGGAAAAGGTGAAAACAGCTGGCAGAAACTATTCCGGTAGTGAGATCGTGTCGATTCTTCCTCCAACACCCCTTTCCCGTTGGTTTTTAAAATATGAGGGGAGAAGGGAAGTGTTGCCATGAGACATTATAAACATTTATTACAGATCCACCGCCTGCTGCCCTAAATCTGACATGGGCTGGTAATGTTCAATCCAGCACAGAACAGTCTTAACCCAATACCCAGGTGAATCAAAGCCCCTGAAACGTGATGAGACCCATCTGCATGGCACCTCCCATATAGAAAGACTCCCTTCCGTTTCATTTCACTAGGAGGATGGGAAAGGGTTACATCTATGAAAGAGAGATTGCAATGGGGATGCTGTGTGGCCCCCTGGGGAGCAAATGCCCCGACTGAGGGCAGCAGTCTGCTCAGGACCAGCTGCTGCTTCCATGCAAGGAGTTGTCCAGATTTACTGTGCAATCTCCTCATTTTTAAGTAATTTGAGTACAAAAAAAAATTGCAAAGACAAAAGATCTGTAGGCTGGATGGGGCCTGCTGGCTGCTGAAGGAATACTTAAAAGACCCGAAACTAGGGGACGTGTTGATCTCTGGGGTCACGTGGCCATCAAGAGGATTCCATGTGAGGATATGTGAGTGTGTGTATGATGGGGAGGGACACGAGGAACTCGGACTGCCTTCCATGCCACCTGAGAAGACAGCTGACACCTGCATGAGGTACCCGAACGGTTCCGTCCCCCTCTCTCACGCCTGCCCCACAACCACCCTGAGGTGGCGTCTCACTCCCTTTTGCAGAAGGGTCATCGGAGGCTCTGAGGAATGCGGTCCTCGCAGTGAGAATAATCAACCCCTTTTTGTCTTCCTCAGACCAGCGGCTTAGACAGACACACGTACACCCGTGACCAAGCGCTTTCCAGACATTTCCTCAGGCCCGTTTTGGAAACACAGGTTCCTGGTGACTCTGGGGTTTGTGTGACTCACACTCTGCCACTGCCATGCTGTGTCGGATGCCAGTCCTGACCACTACCTACCTCACCGCCACGCTGTGGCTTTGGATGAGCCAATGGGCCTGCACTGAGCGCGCCTCTCTGTAGGGATCAAGCCTGTGGCCTCAGTGTCCCTGGCAGGTGAACTAACTGCTCAGATGACCGGTGCTTTCAGAGGTGCATTGACCGTTCATGTCAGTGGAGTCCCACCCGACAGCACCTCTAAAACCCAGCGTTAACCTGGGCGGATTCAGGAGCTCTTGGCGCTAAAAAGCCACTTTAAGCCACACGAGCAGAAGCAGCTAGGTTACCTGGCCACAAAGCTGGCAGTCTTGTCCACGATATTCCTGACCTCTGGAGGGGGGTAAATGATCCCCACCACGGGCTTGGAAGGGGTAGAATCCTCCTTTGAAGAAGCTTCCTCTTCTGTGGGCTGGGAAAAAAGAAAATAAAGTCTTGAAGTGCCTGGGTTGGGGCTGGACATACCTGAGAGCATCAGACTCTTCCGCGGACTTCCTTCGGGTCAGAACCCTCTGCTCCAGAAGAGGGGTTCCTCTACCTGCACTGTGCTTGCGAGGGACCCTCCTGGGGAATCAGTAAAAGCAGCAGCAGCTTTTCTGGCTCCACCAGCTAGACCAGCGGTCGCCAACCTTTCGGACCCCACGGACCACCGGTTGGCGACCTCTGAGCTAGACTGTGTCCAGGACACCAGGGATCTGCATTTCTACTAAGTGCCCAGGTGATTCAGAAGCAGGTCTCGGAGAAGCCACGTTCCAGAATCCAGAACATGGATCCATGTTCCAGAGCAAGCGACGTGCCTGGCATGGGGTATTTAATGATTGTTTGCTGAATAAATTAAAAAAAAGGAACTCCTTCGGGGCAGCGCCTTTTGCCTTAAATGCCTTTTCTCTCTGCATCCACTCCACAGTCTTCACTACCAGTCAATGCTCAAATGTGTTGTGAAACTGCACTGGACACTCAACATTAACTCCCCGTAGGTTCTAATCGTCTTTCCTCGCTGGTCTCTCTTCAGTAAACGAAGGGTCAGGTCTCTCATCTCAGAAAAACAAAGTTTCTCCCCTGCCCTCATGTTCCTTTCTCCTACTGCCTTCTCCCTCCGCCCCTCTTCCTCCGCTAAACATCCTGACTTCTCTCAGCCTTGCGTCCCCACTTCCTCATCCCCCACTTGGTCCCCGTCCATTTCAAGTGCCCTTGCCAACATCAAAAACAGCTGCCTACGGCCAAGTACAGCAGTCACCTGGCTGTGTGACCAATGCCCCCCCCCTTCACAAAACTTTCCGCCCAACTCCCAGGCCCCATTCTCACCCGTCTTTCCTTCTTGCTCACCATGCCCCCTGAGAAACCTCCCAGGTTTCTGCTTCACCTCCTGCTCTGTAATGTCAGGCACCCCCAGAATCCTGTTCTTGGTTCTCTTCACACGGTCCTCAGGCACGCACAGCCACCTCCTCCGCTTCCTCTACCACCTCCAGCCTAAACAATCCCACCCACATGGATGCCCCAGACCACTCTGCACCCCGGAGCTTCAGATCAATTGCTTCCCAGGCACTTCTCTCTCTCTAACCGCTTTCCCCGTGAATGGCCAAACAGGCACCTGGTCAACCAGGCCAGAAACGTGGTCCTCCTCCTTCTCCTCCCGCAGCCTCCAAATTCAGTGACAGCAGAGTAGGTGGCATACACTTTTCTAAGCACTTTACATATATTACCTTGTATCACCCTTACGAGAGCCCTATGAGGTAAGTAACTTAATTACCCCCATTTCACAGATGATAAAACTGAGGACTCGAGAGCGTAACTGGCCCATCGAGCAATACACACTTGTGGAATGTTCACGGGTACCTGGCCCCTTGCTAGTTTATAAGCCAGCTCTCCACGGCAGCAGCTGTGCCCCATTCATCCCAGTAACCTGGGACCCAGGCTCCGTGTCTGGCTTAGACTAAGTACTGAGGAGATGCAGGAGCATTAACATTCAAAGCTGTAACCCTGAAATTAGAAATTACTGGGGGCCAGTGGGCCCAGTTGCCACAGTAGATGCACGGGATCTGTGTTTTTCCCAAACTTTAATGAGTCGCCTTGGGATCTTGTTAAAATACAGATTTCTATTGGAGGAGCTGGGGTGTATTTCTATTTTTTTTTTTTTACATTTTAATTTAATGTTTCAATTACAGCCTGCATTCAATATTATTTTGCACTAGTTTCAGGTGGATAGCATAGCGGCTAGATACTCATATATACTTTACAAAGTGTCCCCCCCCATATTTCCACCTGGCACCATACATAGTTAATACAATATCACTGACTATATTTCCTATGCTGTGCTTTACAGAGACTCCGCATTTCTAACAAACGCCCAGCAGATGCTGAAGCTGCTGGTCCGCAGGCCACACTTTTGAGAACCACGGTTCCAGCGCGCTGCCTCCTGGGACTTGTAGTTCCTCCAAGGCCTCCAAAGCGGCCGCTACTTCCAGCAAAAGTGAGGCGCGCCGAGGCCTAGGCCCGGGCTGCCGGTCCCGGTGAGGGGGGGCACGATACCTGTTTGGGCTCGGTGGCCACGGGAGGCGGCGGAGGCACCGCCTGCACGGGTCCCGCCGGCATGACTGCGACGCTCAGGGCTGCCAGTCCGCCTCGGTGTGGGTGAGCGGTGAGGCCTCAGAGCGGTTTCCCCGCGGCGGCGCTACAACAAGTCCGCAAGATGGCGGCAGCCGAGTGAGCCGTCACCCGGGAGGCGAGGCTGATGCGCTTCCGGTCCCGCCCCCTTTGCGCAGACGTAATTTCCGCTCCGCCCCCACCGGAGTGGCGGGTGCCCGACGCCGTTGCCATGGCAGCGGTCGGGGCGCCGGGTTAGGGTTTGCTGGGGTTCTCTGGAGCTGCGGGCGCGCCGGGGGCAGTTCCATGAGCCGACCCAAAGCAGGGGCCGAAGCTGCGACACCGGAGACTGGTAAGAAGTTGTACATCACCCGCCGGACGCCCCCCGCACGCACCCCACGGCCCTAGTCCCCCTCTCCTCTACTCCAAGCCGGTCCCTCGCAGCTCTAACCCCGCCTTCCTAGTCCCCAGCTCCCTCCCATCGGCCTCTCGCTTTGGAGAGCCCCTCCTCTCGGGGCCTGCCTCCTCAAAGCCCCCCAACCTTGCCCCCTCTTTCGCTTCAGACCCACCTCCTCCACACCCCCTTCCCGAGTCCCAAGCTCTAATGACCGCTGGGCCCTTTTCCGGTGGGCCTGCCTTATCTAGGTTCCACCCCCTGCCTCCCGTAGTCCCTCCTGCAAGCCCCACGGGGCCGTCTCCAGTAGAGGCTGCTTCCTTTATTTTTTTTAATTTATCTTTATTGTTGAAAGTATTACAGATGTCCCCTTTGTCCCCGCTCCTCACCATGGGGCTGCTTCTTTGGGCTCCACCCCTCACTCTCACAGGTGCCTCCCTGCAGGCCACTCTCTTGCTTCCCAGATCCCGGGGGAATCCCATCTTTTTGCTTCGACCCCTGCGATCCTCCCGTCCCTGTCCTCTGTCCTCTCCTTCCCAACCCCTGAATGCGGGCAGGCCCTGAGCGCTTGCCTGGACTTTGGCTTCCTCATCTGTGAAATGGGGCCGTGATAGGAAGGGGTGCCTTCTCGAGTCTTCCTTTACACACACCCCATAAGTAGTTCATGTCAGTGTCATGCATGTAGAATAATAACGATAGCTGGGACTTCTTGAACATGACCACGAGCCAGACTCTGTGCCAAACATCACAGGCGTTTCGTCATTTATTTCTTATAGCAACTTACGGGGGGGGGGAGTGGGAACCCCAATCCAGGCCACTCTCGGCCCTCTACTCCGAGCAGTTAACTTATTCCTTGGTCGTCACTCCATGTCTTCACTGTCCCCAGGGATCCAGGCAATTAGCAATCCTGAGTCAGAGACTAACAGCCGCCACAGATGTGGTTTGAGGGTTTCGAAAGTGCGTGTTTACCGGGGTGACCTCGAATCTCGGTGGGCGCACCCGTCGGAGGCTGGGCGGGCTGGCAGCTTCAGAAATTCGAGAGCCTGTGTCCAACGCTCCTTCCCCTGACACATACCTGGGTGGTTTTCAAACCGCGCTCATATCTGCACATCTCCCATGTTCCTAGCAGTCGACACAGGTACACGGAGCTGTTCTTCCTTGTTCTTTGACATTTGCGCTGCTATCAGAACTGGAATCTAACACGAGTTGGGATCTCGGCAAGCTCCTGAATTCCAGAGCCTCCTCCCAGGGGTGGCGTCGCTGGCTCACTGTCTGTCCTCCCTTTTCGGGAAGGAGAACCAGGATGTGTGTCTGTTTTCCTCTTGTTGGTTTCTGCCTCGTTCTTTGGGGACATAAAATCTCATGAGCGGCAATATCTCATGAGAGGCAATCACTGAAGCAACATACGTGTGAGGCCTGAGGGCCTGTGTGTGTTTGTGTGCGTACTCTGTGCCCTGTGGGTGGGACTGACACAGCTGACACACCCAGGACTTGCCCCCTGCAGAGACCCTCTTGACATAGATCGTGGTTCCTCCCTGTACCCCGTGCCCAGCACATAGTAGGCACTCAGTCATCTTGTGCTGAATAAACACACAGGATCTGGCCCTCCACACCTACCCTGTCCAAGACGGTAGTCGCCAGCCCATGTGGGGGTGCATTTGGAAACAGGGGTTGGTCCAATTGGATATGTACTTTTAAGTGTCAAATGGATATTGGATTTTGAGACTTGATGCAAAAACACACACACACTCACACAAAAACACCTTAATTTTATATTTCATGTTAGAGTGATACTATTTTGGGCATATTGGGTTAAGTATATTGTTAAGTTTAATTTACCTGTTTCACTTTACTCTTTTTCGTGTGGCCAGTAGGAAATGGAAAATCCTATATATGACTTGCATCCTATTTCCTCTGCACAGAGCTGCTCCAGAAGCAGCCTGGCCAGAGATGTTGGACTCCAGAGTCCCAGCTCCCTGCGTGACCCTGGGTTAACCCCTCACCTTCCAGAGCCTGCGTTTTGTCACCCGTGCACGGCTGCAGATCTGGAAAGTGGCGCACAGTAGGTCCTGTGGTCGGAGCTGGCACTGTTGCAGCGTGCTGCCTGTGCTCAGGCCCAAGCCAGGCAACCCCACCTGCCCTTTCCCCACTTGATTCCTCCAGCCTGGAACACCCTCCTCTTCTCCTGGGACAGCTTCCTCCAGGCCCCCCAGAAAGCTCTCCCCGAGTGCCCACCCACGCACTCTGGCCTTCATTCATTCCCAGGACTGAAGAGCTGCGTGGGGCCAGTCCTGCGCTGGGGACAGGAAATCAGGCACCCGGATGAGCCTCTGACCCTGAGCCCCAGAGCCTACAGGCTAGTCTGAGACAGGGGCAGGCACCCGCACCGAGGTGAGAACAGGGCATACTCCCCTGTGAGGCTGGAGGCTCAGCCCTCAAACGCCCCCACCCCGTGGTGCCTCTGCACTTCCCAGCACCTGTGGGCACAGGGGGGCCTTCAGGCCCCTCCGCCCAGGTGGCTAAGTCATATCCCAGGGAACTCAAAGGACAGTCCCTGCGCTCCCAGGTAGAGAGACTGCCACCACAAACAATTACTCAGATAGGGATTCAGTGCCAGCGTGATGTGTGCCGAGATGGGAAAGAACAGGATGCTCGGATACGGGGGACCTCACCTGGCCTGGGACCTGAGGGAGATGTCTTATCTCGAGGAAGTGGGGGGAAAGGGCACATGGGTAGTGAGATGCTGAGGTCAGGGCAGGTCACACGGGTTGGAGCCTGGGGCAGTGTTCTGGCCTTTATGCTGTAGAAAGCCACTCAAGGAGGGGAGGGAGAGGTTTGAGGGAGTGAAGGGGGCGGGTTGCCTTTTTAAATGATCACTTTGGCTGCCATATCCCCAGGGAGCAAGGCGGTGCTGGGCAGAGGAAAGGAGATGGAGTGTGGAGCGGTGGTGATGGACAGAAGTGAGGGGTTCTCAGTGTGGTCTGGATGTGGGGTTAAAGGAAGGGGTCTGGAGGAAGGGCCCAGGGGCACTCATCAGGGGTGCCATGTTCTGAGATGAGGGAGGTGGAAATACTAGGTGTACCGGTTGAAAGTGTGGATACCGGTTAAAAGTGGGGATTAGCTGTTGACCGATTAAAAATTCGGATTTTGTAATCAAAACACGATACTTTCAAGAGAAACATCAAAAGTGCTTTATTCAGAATAATGTCCATCGCTAGCTACACATTTCCCCCATCTTTCAGGTCATTGGTGGGTACCGTCCCAATAGAACTTTTCTTGTTTTGAGGCAGACCATTCAGAGACCCCATTTTCCACTTCTGCATACGTTTTGAAGGGCTGCTCAGAAAGTGCGTGTGCCATCGATCGGAACAAGTGGTCATCTGAAGGAGCAAGGGCTGGTGAATACGGCGGGTGGGTTCATACTTCCCAGGCAAGATCTTTTAACGTGTCTTTAACTGGTTTTGAAGTGATGGTGTGTCATCATGAAGCAAAATTACTTGGCCCTGTCTTCTGGCCCATCCTGGTCGTTTTACGATCAAAGCATGGTTCGAATTGATTATTTGTTGTCGGTAGCGATCAGTATTAATGGTTTCACCTCATTTAGAAGCTCATGATACACCACACCTTCCTGATCCCACCAAACGCAGAGCATTGTCTGCTTTCCGAAGCGATTTGGCCTTGCAGTCGATGTTGATGGTTGACCTGGATCAACCCATGATTTTGTGCGTTTGGGATTCTCAAAATAAACCCACTTTTCATCGCCAGTCACAATTCGATGCAAAAAAGATTTTCTTTCGTGCTGTTGAAGCAACATTTTACTGATGACTTTTCGGTTTGTCTTTCATTCAGTTGATGTGGCATCCATTTTCCTTCCTTTAAAATCTTTCCCATTGCTTGTAAACGATCAGAAATTGTTTGCTGAGCAACGTTTAATCTTTCCACAAGTTGTTTTTGAGTTTGACACGCATCTTCATCCAATAATGCTTGTGATTGCTGGTCTTCAAACTTTTTCAGTTGACCTGGACATTCTTTGTCTTTCACATCGAAATCATCCCTTTTAAAGCGTTTAAACCAGCGTTCACAAGTATCTTGAGATGGAGCATGTTCACCATAAGCTTCCCGATAACTTTCAGCTCACTTTTCTTCAAAATAAAGTAATGAATTAAAACTTCCCCCAAATGCTCTTTTTTTGGCACAAAATTCAACATTTTTATTTTTTTATATATTTTATTGATTTTTTAAAAATATATTTTATTGATTTTTTACAGAGAGGAAGGAAGAGGGATAGAGAGTTAGAAACATGGATGAGAGAGAAACATCGATCAGCTGCCTCCTGCACACCCCCCACTGGGGATGTGCCCGCAACCAAGGTATGTGCCCTTGACCGGAATCGAACCTGGGACCCTTCAGTCCGCAGGCCGACGCTCTATCCACTGAGCCAAACCGGTTTCAGCCAAAATTCGACATTTTTAAGCGCAAAAATATCTATGATGTTAACACCTTCAGAAAATTTGACATACGAAGTTTTGAAGCTTGTTGTCAATACAACAAAATAGCCTACATATCAAATCGCATACATATCAACATACGTGTAACTCCATCTATTGAAAAAGTCTGCATTATTAACCGGTGCACCTGGTAGGTCAGAGGAAGACAAGTTTCCCAGCTAGTTCTGAACTTTCTGCTGCTGAGAAATCCACAAAAGATAAGCCTTCTCTCCCCCACACCCCTTCCAGGGTGGGGAAGGGTCAGGGCTCAGCATCCATGGGGCTGCCCAGCTCTGAACAGAGCTCTGGCTTTGACAGCACCTGCCGGGGGCACGCGAGGAGCCACGGGAGCGGCGAGAACAGTGTCGCTTGCCCGCCTTCTGAGTCGCGGGCCATGAACACAGTTCACCCAAATCACAGGTCCGCAGACTCTGAAGATGGACAAGAAGCGCTCTGTGTGGGCCGCAGGGGCAGAGGGGAGATGGAGCAGGCAGACAGCTGCCCCACACAAGGATGGCCCGTGCCGTTGTTGCGCTAACAATGTAATCACCATAGTCCTAACTACTGTTGATGAGGAGCTTTTATTGGTGTCTTAACTGAACCAAGCGCTTTACTTGTGTACACCTGTAAAGGCCTCCGGGGGCCTGGTGACCTGGGGCTGGAGAGCAGGCTCCTCCCCAGGGCCTGGGCTCCGGAGCGCTGGGCAGACTGGGGCCTGAGGAAGATTCCTCTAGCCACAGCCATGTGGCTCTGGCTAATGGGGCTCGTCTCTGCCCATCCCAGGAGCCCTGAGGATGGCTCACCTGCTGGGCAGTCAGGCCTGCATGGACAGCCTGCGCAAGGACCTCACCGACCTGCAGGGCACCATCGTAGACGTCTTTTCCCGAGCGGGACCCGTGCGCTTCCCCTCCTGGAAGTTTCCTGACCATGTGGCCTGTGACCTGGACATGGTGGCCCTGCTAGAGCACTATGACCACGTGCCGGGGGACCCGGAGTTCACACAGCTGTCCCACGCCGTGCTCTTGGAGCTGGTCATTGACAGGTGAGGGCCCTGACCAACCTGCCGTTCTCGGGGTGCTGCTACCGCCCCTTAAGCCAGCAGCAGCCATGGGACCCCCCTGGTAGCAACGTTGGTAGCAACAATCACCTCTGAGTACTGCTGGGGGCCAGGTCAGCTCAGGGCCCTCACGGTGATCCCTCCTGTGCCGTGTGCTGTGCTGTCCTCTCCCGCCCGCCCTCGGGGAGCTGCTGGCTCCCCAGCTCTGGCCACGGCCTCTGGCTGCTTCCAGCTGCCGCTCAGAGTTTCCGTCCCAGCATCTTGTGGGCTGTGCCCTTCCCACTTGTGGGCTGTGTCGCGGGGCCAGACATGGGATGTGTTTTCCAAACCCTGGCCCTGCTGGGAAGAGGCCAGTGGACCCTCCACACACACCCCCACCCCCGACACTTCTGTGCTCTTACTAACATTAGCATGGTCCTTAGCTTTCCCTTCCTGTTCCCCCTGCTCCAAAACCTTGCACGTGAATGTAGTCATGGGGGCCCGTCACGCAGGGACCCCAGCAGCTGGGGGATGGCCGGCCCGGGACCAAGAAGCCAGGGCACCCGCTCCTCAGAGGCCTGGAGAAGCCCTTGGTGTCCATTTGGAGCCGGTGAGGGACTGAATGTGTACGCACAGAGCACCCCGCCCTTCCGCCGCGGCGGTGCACATGCTGTGCCCTCTTCCAGGACTGCTCTGCCCACTCCTCGCTGGTCTGGCTCAGCCCCCTCGTCCATCCAGGTCCAGTGTCCGCGTCCCCCACTGCGACGCTGTGGCGGACGTGTCTTCCCACCCCTTCCCTCCTCCCTCTGCCCACCCCCTGCCGAGTTAGTCAGAGCCCCCCTGAGCTTCCACGCGTGTGCATAACTCCTGCAGAGGCCGCAGGGTCTGAGAGCCAGGGCAGCCCGGGGCCCTGGGGGAAGGGCCCTGTCACCGGCTCGGGGTGTAGCATGGGGAGGTGCTCAGCTCATGTCGAGGGGGTGATGGGTACGGATGCAGGTCATGCAGTTCGCAGTATCCCACGGAGAGGGTCTCCTCCCTGGCTGAGCAGACAGATCGCTCTGCAAGGCCGTGCCACACCCTCTTTCCGAGCGCGTTCCCACCCCAGCGCTGCTCACCTGTGCAGCGGGCACCCTGACCCCATTCCTAGGAGGACACCTCGGCCCCGAGAGAGGCAGGGCCTGGGGACAGTTGGCACCTCCTCCCCTGGGCCCTCTCTGCCCAAGGCCAGTGGGTTTGGGGTGACCCCCTGCACCTGCAGTAACAGAAGGTCACTTACCTGCCTGGTGTGTTTTGTGAAAGAGCTTGGTTCCCAGACAAATACAAACATCCCCCCAACACCCATCTTCCTTAAAGTAAGCCCGTGACTCTGATCTTGACCTCAGAGGTCAGGATAGAGACCTAGCTCGCTTCACTCCAAGTCTTCATGGTCTCAGGAGCAGCTTGCCCTTCAGAGCCCCCCCCCCCCCCCCCGCCAAACTCCCCATCTAGAACCAGGAAATTGCAGGGCACCCGGCCCTGCATGCTCACCCGGCGGCTGTGGGCAAGCTCCTCCCGCTCAGGACTCGGCTCTGTCCCCTGAAAGGTGAAGGCTCGAGCTCTGCGCCCTGTGATGTGAGGCAGCCACTTGCCCAGCACTCTGAGCCCTCAGGATGCCGCTGAGGCCAGGCCCAGCCCCCAGAGCTTCCTCCCAGAGCAACACGCTGGGACACTGCCGGGCGGGCAGAGTGCTGCACCAAGGAGGCCCCCAAGCTGGGCCTCAGGGAGGGCTTCCCGGAGGAGGTGGCCCTTGAGTTGGGTTTGCAGCTGGCCTGGCAGAGCATGTTCTGAGACGCGCCCGGCCCTGATGCCTGGGCCAGTTCCCGGAGCCAGAGGCTGCCGACTGTATGGCAGGAGGGCGCACTGGCACCGGCGCTGACCCCGCTGTCCCTGCCCACAGGCTCCTGCTGCTGCTTCAGAGCTGTGCCAGCTACTTGGAGACCCTCAGTTCGGAGCAGACAGTGCCCCCTGCGAGGGCTGTGGGGCCCTGCATGTCCGTGGGGCTCACGGTACGGCGCTTCTGGAACAGCCTGCTAAAGCTGGGCACGCTCTACCAGCAGATGCTCCCCCAGGTGGGTCAGCTACCCCCCATTCCCCAACTGTGGTCACTCTCACACCAGCCCACCCCGCCCCCGCTTCCTGGCCTGGCACACCGTATATGCCCCGTGCGCACTCCTGGCTCCACCCTGCCGAGGCAGAGTGTCAACTCCAGAGCCGCCCAGTCAAGACCTTGTGTTACAGCACAGGCCTCGGGGACACGTCTGGGCTACCGGGCTCTGCTCTTGACCCTGCGGGACTTTGGACAAACGCTGCCTCCTCTGAGCCTCAGTTTGTTCACCTGTACAATGGGAGTAACGACGATCTCCACCTCTCGGGGCATTGTTGGGTGACAGTGTTCTTATGAGCCCATTGTTAAGGGAGGGTTATCATCCTCACAGCCACCCAGTGGGAAGGACCACTGTCGCCCTGATGGGAGAGGAATGAAACCGAGGGGCCGTGGTGGCACGAGAGTAGTCACGTCAACTAGAAAGAGCCAGCACCCGGCCCCGTGCCTGTCACTGTCACTCTCCCAGTGTCCTGGAGGGAACTGCCTCGAGCTGGGGGTGGGGGTGGGGAGCAGCAAAGAGGAGGCCTGGGCTTAGGGACCGCGGCAGTGGAAAGACAGAAAAAGGTTCTCTTTCGTTCACGTTGGTGTTCAGCAACAGCTGAGGGTTTGAGCCTCGGGCGACACTGTCACAGAAACCCCCAGGGGCCAAAACCGGTTTGGCTCAGTGGATAGAGCGTCAGCCTGTGGACTGAGGGGTCCCGGGTTCGATTCCGGTCAAGGGCACGTGACTTGGTTGCGGGCACATCCCCAGTGGGAGGTGTGCAGGAGGCAGCTGATCGATGTTTCTCTCTCATCGATGTTTCTGACTCTCTATCCCTCTCTCTTCCTCTCTGTAAAAAATCAATAAAATATATTTAAAAAAAAAAAAAAAAAAAAAAAAAAAAAAAAGAAACCCCCAGGGAAGCGGTCCCCTCCCAGGCCTGTCACCCCCCCTTACCTGCTTTCCCTTTCTTTTCCTGAACACAGAAAAGGGCAACCCAAGGGGAGACCCCCATCTCCAAGCCCACAGCCAAGGGCGAGCCCGCCAGGAGCCCTGAGTTTGTGACCGCCAAGTTCATCAAGCCCCCCTCCCCAATTCCAGGCCTGCCCCCGACCTGCCAAGAACCCGGCAGCCTCTCCGTGCGCGTCTCCCTGCACTCTCCAGCCAGGACCACGGAGAGCACCCGGAGCGTCCACTCGCAGACGGTGGAGACGGCCCTGGTGCCCTGCGACGCGTGCGCCAGCGTGCAGGGCAGCCTGCGGGAGGTGGGCAAGGCGGTCATCGGCCTGTGTCAGAGCCAGAACCTGCCCTCGTCCTTGGGCCACTTTCAGCAGCTGGTGCAGAACACCATGGGGCTCAAGCCCCTGCCGGCTGCCACTGTGGGCCACTGGGCGGCAGAACAGAGCCGAGACCTGGCCCGCCTCAGCAAGCATGTGGGAGCCCTCACGCAGCTGGTCGGGCCCCTCCGGGCCCAGCTGGAGGAGGCTGAGGAGCAGAAGGGCGGACTGAGGGAGCAGGTGGGCCAGCTGGAGCAGGCGCTGCAGCAGGAGCAGGGGCAGCGGCGGCGGCAGGAGGACGTGGCCCAGCAGCAGCTGGCCCAGTGGGAGCGCGACAAGCAGCAACTGCTCGCAGGTCTGTGCCCCAGAGGCTGGGCCCTCGTGCCACTTCCTCCGGGGAGCCCTCCCTGAGGGCTCTGCTGCAGCCTTAGTGTGGGCTCTTCCCGTCGCAGACCCTGCACCGGGGCTGCTGGACAAGTAGTTGGGGTGGAAGGAACCCTGGCTGGGGAGTGAGCCATAGAGCAGGGCAGGAAGGCAGCCGGAAAGGCCAGTGCCACCCAGGCAACTGGAGCGTAAGCCCACTGGGACCACCGGGGCCGGGGCAGAGCACGCGCCCCAGAGCTGTCCCCTCCGAGGGGCGAGGGCGCGGGGCACTCACCCACCCGCTCCTGCTGGTCGCTGAAGGTGACTCCTGGGGAGTTGGCTTCCCTGGCACCTCTAGCCAGCAGGGTGGCCTCTGGCTTTGGCAAAAGCCATTAGGCAAAGAGACGCAGCCATTGACACTGCATGTCGGCCAGTGCCCGCTAATGTGAGGCCGGAGGGAGTTGGGCAAATCCCTGGTCTCTCTGAGCCTCGCGTTGCCTCCGTGGAGGACACAGGCCCAGGGAGGTAGAGAGACGTGGCAGCCAGCCAGCAGGAAGCAGGGCGGACGGGGACCAGGCTTCCTGGACCTCCCGGAGCTCCCCCTCCAGCCCAGGTGGCGCCTCCACAGGGCGATGGCTGCCACCACTCTCTAGGGGACACTGGGCATGCAGGCCACCAGCCAGGCCTCCTGAAGGGACCTCTGAGGGGACTCTCTCTTGGCTGCATAGAAACAAGCGAGCTCAAGAGGAAGGTGGCCGCCCTGGAGGGGGAGCTGAAGCAGCAGCAGGAGTCCGCACAGGCCGTGGGTGAGGAACCCTGACATGTGCCCCGTGCTCGGTGGTACAGCACGAGCGCCCTCCATCTCTGTCCCCTGGGCTCCTGGGGCAAAGGTGAAGGGAATAGCACGGGCCTGAGCGACCACACTGCTGGGTAATGACCCGAACTGGGGTGCCACTTCCGTTTTCAGAACCCACCTCAGGTGGGGTTCGAGCACCATGTTGTGGCCAGTTACACAGCCCCAGGGCCGTGCGGTGACACATTCACCCCCGGTCCTAGCCTGGGTCCCAGGCCGTGCAGGGACCCGCACCCAGGGCTCCCCTGCCCTGTCCTTTCCTGCGCCCGCTCAATCCTGCAGAGGCCAAGGCCCAGCAGCTGCAGGAGGAGGCCGGGCGCAGGGCGGAGGCCGAGAGGCAGGTGCAGCAGCTGGAGGAGCAGGTGCAGCTGCTGGCCGGGAGGCTGGACGGGGCCAGCCAGCAGATTCGCTGGGCCAGCACCGAGCTGGACAAGGAGAAGGCCCGCGTCGGCAGCATGGTCAGCCGCCAGGAGGTGAGGCGGGGGCTTCGCCAGCGCCCTGGGTGCCTGCATTGTAGGCTTCAGGGAGAGGGCTCCACTGGTGGGGGTGGGGGTTACCTGTGCAAGGTGCCTGCTCCCCCCACACATCCCCAGGTTTGGGGTTGACTCACCTCTATGGGGGACCTGAGCCTCCCCTGAGCCAGGCACCGGGGGAAAGGTGACCCAGAGACAGACACGGCCAAAGGAGGCCAAGCAGATGTGCCACCACAGCTCTCCTGCCAGGTGGCCGAGAGGGGCAGGAAAAGTGCCGCGGGGATCCAGGGACGGGTAGTCACATCTGTGCTAATCCAGGATGGCTTCTGGGAGGAGGTGGCCTTTGCACTGTACTCCAGTTGCTGGTGGTTAATTCATCAGCAACAGGAAGGATAGGGAGGACAGAGGCTGAACCGGAGCACAGGATACAGCTGTGCCCTGGGCAATGGGGTCTGGCAGGAGCCCCCACTGGGGTGCCTTTCTCAGTGGCTGCAAGAACAGTCACGGTCGCCACGCATCAGGTGGCTTCTGTGAGCCAGGCGCTGGGCCCGCCTCTGCAGCCCCCTCGTTCTTCCTCCTCATCACGACAGTAGGTGGCAGGTGCTCGTCATCCCCATTTTATGGGGGAAGAAACTGAGACACGGTGAGAGGAAGGAAATTGACCAAGGCCACACAGTTAGCCAGAGCTTGACCCAGGACTCAGAAATGACCGGGGCTGGTTCTTTTTGCTTTGCACTCAGTGGGTGTCAGGAAATGTGGGTTCCAAGTGACATGGGCTGAAGATCTAAGGAAAAGAAGAAAACATTTTCTAAAATTCCTGGGGGGAGGCCGATAGTCAGCCAACTGCTTTCTAGGTCTGCAAACTGGGGGTCTGGCTCTGACCGGGCGGATGTGTCACCCCTTGCCCTCTTCCCTCTGCCCCTTGCCTCTCACGTGTGTGCACAGCCCCCCCCCCCCCACACACACACACAGACTGACTCGGTTCAAAAGGGAGGGTTGGGGGCAGAGGTCACAGACACTGTAGTCTCCTTAGTCCCACATGGCTTGGCCGAGCCCCATGGGCCTCACGGCCTCCCCGCCTGCCCATCCCGGCTCAGTCCCTGCAGGCCAAGCAGCGAGCCCTGCTGCAGCAGCTGGACAGCCTGGACCAGGAGCGCGAGGAGCTCCAGGGCAGTCTGGCTGAGGCCGAGGCCCAGCGGGCCCACATGGAGAAGCAGCTGCAGAGCGTGCAGAGCGAGAGGGAGCAGGGGCAGTGCCAGCTCCAGGCCCAGCAGGTGGGCACGGGCAGGGGAGTGGGAGGAGCCCCCAGGTAGCTGGGTGCCTGCAGGCCTGTCCCATGTTGAGGGAGTAGAAGGGGCGGGTGTCCCCAGGGGAGCCAGGAAGTGTTCCTCGGGTCCGGTCTGAGCCTCCCTCTGTCCCAGGAGCTGCTGCAGAGCCTGCACGGGGAGAAGCAAGGCCTGGAGCAGGCGGTGACAGATCTGCAGCTGACCATCTCGGGGCTGGAACGGGAGCTCGAGGCGCTGAGGGAGCGGGAGCGGCTGCTGGTGGCCTTCCCGGACCTGCACAGGCCTGCCGAGACCCAGATCCAAAGTAAGGGCCCGGGGATGGTGCACGGGGCACGCTGGGACCCAGGGCGGCCGGACCCGGGGTCTGCAACTCCCCAGCTTGTGTAGACAGGGACATGAAGCCCAGAGGTGAGGTAACTGCCCGGGGTCACACAGCCGCATCCAAACACAAGTCTGGCTGCCTGTGTAGACTGCCCATCACCACGTGTCACGTGCCAGTCCTCGCTCGACATCCCTGGGCCCGTCCGAGCATCTCCCAAACCACACCATGCAGCCTGCTCCAGGGGCACAGCCCCCACTGTCCAGGGTCCCGGACGCCATGGCCCAGGAGTGCTAGGGACCCGTTTCAGCAGAGGACCTGGGTCCTGGTCCAGCCCCTGCAGCCCTCCCTCTAAGCCCCAGGGGTGAATCCATTCACAGAGCCCCAGGAAGATCCATGCAGTTTAACTGGCCACGACAAGTCATCATCCCGAGCGCTGACCTATCGCTACATGCTGGACCCCCTGTTGCCCTCTCCACTGCCCTGCCAGGCAGGGAGCGGCCACTACAAATCCAGAACCAAAGAGGGCAGGGGCTCGCCCCGGTTATTTCGGCCCCAAGGAAGCATGACTCCCCGAGTGGTGGGAAAGCGCATCCTTGCTGAATTCCTGGCTCATGCCCAAGAGCAGCTGCTTTGGGCAATTTATTGTCTCTCTGGCCTTCCAGAAACAGGCTTGTCTATGTGCTAGGTCTTCACCCAGCTCTCAGATTCTATAATGTAGTCTCCTAGAGGAGCGGGGGGGGGGGGGGGGGGCGCGGTGGAGGCCAGGCCTCGCAAGAGGGAGGATGATGGGAGGCCCGTGCACGACCCTGCCCAGCTCCCCTGTGCCTGCTGGGCCACCGACCATGCCTGCCCTCCGAGGCCCTGTCCTGCTGGGCACCAGAGGCAGACCTGGCGGGTGAGGTCCTAGGTAACCTGTCCCTACAGGCTCCGGCAACGTCATGGACGACATGGAGAGGCAGGTGCAAGCCAACGACATCCGCATCCGGGTCCTGCAGGAGGAGAACGGGCGGTTCCAGTCCATGCTGTCCAAAATTCGGGAGGTGGCCCAGCAGGGGGGCCTCAAGGTGGGGAGCCTGGGCCCTCACCTGAGAGCTGGCTCTTGCGGGCTTGGAGAGGCCCTGGCCCCACGCTGGGAACCTGTCGAGCGCCCCCACACCGCAGGCGGCTTTAGGCCACTGCTGGGAAACATCCCGCATGTGTTAAGATGGGAGATGTCACAGTGCCTTCTAGCTCCAAGTCCTCCCCTCTGGCCCTTCATACTCTTACTAGAGGCCTGGTGCATGAGATTCGTGCACTGCGGGGGGAGGCAAGGGGGGTCCCTCAGCCTGGGCTGCACCCTTTCGCAGTCCAGGACCCCTCGCTCCTTACCGCCTGCCTGCAGTGGAGGCGGGAGAGGCTCCCGCCACCGCCACCGCTGCTGTGCTTGCCATCCGTGAGCCCGGCTTCTGGCTGAGGCGATCCCCTGTGGGAGCGCACTGACCACCCGGGGGCAGCTCCTGCGCTGAGCATCTGTCCTCTGGTGGTCAGTGCACGTCACAGCGACCTGTAGTTCCGCCATTTGGTCGGTTTGCATATTACGGTTTTATTATATAGGATTCCAAGTGCACTCAGGAGCCTCGTTGGAAAGCAAACCTTCCCACCCTTCCTGCCGCCGAGGCGGTCTTGGAGGCTCCCCAAGCCCTGCCCCTCAGAGGAAGGGCTGTGGACACAGGCCGGGCCCTCCCTCGCCCGCTGGCTGTGCCGCCCTCTGAACAGGAGGGGGCCTGGGTCTCTCTGAGCTTGGCTCTCTTTGCAGCTGATCCCGCAGGACCAGCTCTGGGCCCGTCCCAGCCAGGGAATCCAGGGAGCAGCACCCCCCGTCCCAGCCCAGAGAGTGTCCCCAGGGTGAGTGAGGCTTCGCCAGAGGTGGGGCTGACGGGCGGGCTGGTCCCTCTTGCTCACAGGGACTCATGCCATCTGGTCCTCCTCAGGCCTCTGGGCAGGTGGCACTCACCTGGCAGCAGGGCAGCTAGTGCGGGCAAGATCCTGCCGGGCCAGCGCCGGGCATCGCCACCTCCGCAGTCCTGTGGCCGATCCAGCAAGTCCTCCCTGGAGGATGTGACCTACTCGACCAACTGTGCCCAGAACCCCATCCAGGTCTTGGCCAGGCTAAGGAGGAGACTGTCGCCAAGCCGGGGGCCGGCCAGCCCTGCACCCCAGCTCCGGGAGCCGCCCATGTAGCCTGCAGTGGGTGGGGCTAAAGGACAGGTAGCTGGCAACCCACCCAACGTAATAAAGCCTGGCCATCACCCACAGCGACCTGGCCTCACAGCACTGTCTGAGCCAGGGGCAGAGCCTGCCTTCCCCGTCCTGGGCAGGGACCACCGAGGCCCAGCCATTGAGATCATCGCCTGCAGAGGCCTGGCGCACCGTGGGACCTCAGTAAATGGGGGCTCCTGACGGGCAGTGGGAGAAGAGGGCACACCCAGGGCAGAAAGAAGCTCCTAGCTGCTTAGCACTTGGGCCAGGTGACAGGCAGTCGTTTGATCCCCATAGCAAGGGCCAAAGGGGACTCAGTGACACCCCAGCAAAGGGCGGGGTCAGTGGAAGGGTGTGCAGGGGTGGAGAGCAGCTGGAGATGGGTCTGATGTGGGTACGTGAGGTAAGAAAGGAGTCTGAGGCTGGGGTCCCTGCTCTGGGGGCAATGACACCTTCCCCGCCCCAGGTCTGAACTTGGGGCCTCCCAGCCTGACTCTGAGGACATTAAAGACTCCTTTCTTTGAGGAGTCCCTTCAGGAAATGTAAGCCACAAAGGTTTCTCTGGATCCGGGAGATTGGATCTCCAGGAGGCCACTGAAAGCAGGGCAGGGCCCCACCCAGCCAGAGATCGGGGCACCCAGCCAGCCCTGGCTCTCCCAGGCCTAACCCTCGCTGCCCGGCACTGGTGCCACCAGCCAGGCCAGCCCATTGCAGTCCCGTTTCCTCAGGGGCCTCCAGCCTGCCCTGAGCCACGACTGTGAGGGACAGGCCCTGAGACCTTGCTGAAGACTTAGGGTGGGCGCTCCCAGCTTCCTGACATTTTCCCCTGGTGAGGAGGCCCGCAGGCGGAGCACCCAGTTTACAGAGAAGGGTCCCCAGGGGCCACGTGTGTAGCTGAACTGGCACGGCCAGGGCCTGTCCAGCTGCTGCCGCACAGCCCGGGGTCCCTGAGGGAGGCTGGGGGCTCCCTGCGGCAGGAGGCCTAGGCCCAGGTGCAGGGGAAGGACTGTCACCGCCAGCCCCTCTGCATCCTCCGCTCCCAGCTCTGTGGTTCACAAGTCCCAGCCGGTGTGGCGGGGTCTTCGAAGCTGAAATCAAAGTACCTGCCAGGTTGCGTTACGTCTGACGGCTCCGGGGAAGCATCCAGGCTCCTCTGGTCCTGGCAGAATGCTGGCCCTGCAGCTGCGCGGCCAAGGTCTGGTTCCACGCCGATGGCTGTCAGCTGGGTTGCGCAGGCTCAGAGGCGCCAGCCCTCCTTGCCACGTGGCCCCTCCATCTCCAGGTCAGCAGCAAAGAATTCCTCACGTGGTCGGGTGAAGCCCACTCGGATGTCTCCCTCTCGGGGACACTTCATCACGGGAGTCAAAGCCATTCATGTCATAGTTCCAGGACTGTGCAGGCGTGTCCATGAGGCTGTCTTACAACCCACCTCCCTCAGGCAGTAGACCCCAAGGTTTGTTTTTTTCATCTTATAACATCCACACACATTTTATTTCTTACGTTAAAATATATCCGTGTTTATTTTAATATTAAACCACCTCCCCTGCCCCAAGTCTTCTAAAAAAATGGATGCCCGTGGAAGATGCACCACATTTATCCGGGGGCTTCAAGTGTCCTGGGCAGTGACCCGCCGCTACGGAGCGCACAGGCCTGGATGGCTGCTGCGGCCCCTGGTCTCCCCGGGCAGGAGGGGGCCCGCTGGACGGCCGTGAGCCCGTGGCTCCTAGCCCAAGGCCCGCGGGCAGGAGGCCTCTGGGTTTCACATCCCAGCCTTGACCAAGACGTGTCCCGAAAGATGGTCTGGCCAGGGTGCCCCCGAGGCCAGACAGCGCCTCCCCCGCCCCACCCCCCAATAAATAAGCACAAAAGTGACCACTGCGGCCTTGGCCCCGGGGTGTCCTGACGGGCAGGCAGAGAGCTCCCCCCGCCCCCACCTCTCCCCAGGCCCCTGCCCCGGGTCCTTGGGGCTGCCGGCAGAGAAGGCAGACACCCAGGATTGTACACAGAGACCCCAAAGGGGCCTCTCTTCCTCACTTCCCAGCAGGTCTGGGCCTGGCACCCGTCGGCCTGGGGGCTGTGGACGTGGTGGGGTGCCTTGCTCCACAGGGAAGGCCCCATCTTTCCTCGCACCCTCAGGGTTTCCTGTCCTGCCCATCCCGCCGTCCTGTTCCAAGAGCCCAGGCCGAGGGCCAGAGTGCAGGTGCGGGGGGGTCCCATCTCCCCGTGCAGAGCGCCAGCTGGGGCAGCTAATCCTCTGAGTAGCGGTTCCCTGCAGGGAGGAGGGGAGAGAGCAGGGAGGGCTGCGTCAGGTGGGACCAGGTGGAGCCGGCCAAGGGCCCCACCCGCGGTGCTCACCCAGGACGTTGAACTTGCATAGCGGGCAGGTCTGCTGGAGCATCAGCCAGGGGTCCACGCAGTCCCGGTGAAACTCATGCTTGCAGGGCAGCACCCGGAGCCACTGTGGGGAGGGCAGGAAGGGCTCAGGCCACAGCTGCAGGCCTCCAGGGGGTGCCTGGCCCCGTGTCCTCACCCAGGCCGGGGAACTGAAACCCCAGTGGCCTGCCACCCCCCATTCTGCTTTCCACGGTGCTGGTGGGGGTGGTTCCGAGGTCTCGGGTAGAGTGGGGGAGTCACAGGTCAGCCGATGGCTGGCCTCTGCCGGGGCCCTCACCTGCTTGTTGCAGAAGTAGTCCAAGCACACGGCGCAGGTCTCCGCGCCAGGCTCCGGGGGGCCCTGCGCCGCCTTGCCCAGCCTGCAGCGCCGCGTCTTGAGGGATGCCAGCCTGCGCACCACGCGGCGCTTGAGCAGGTCCACCTGGGGGGGAGGACGCGCACCGTTGGGCAGGGCCGAGGGCTGGGGGCCCGGGACGCCCTGGGCTGGCTCCCACCTGGCCTCCGGGCTCCTGCTGGCTGTGCCGGGACGCCTGCCTCTGGGCCTGGACCACGAGGCCTGTGCACAGGAGCATGGCCACCAGCAGGATGGCGTTCCACAGCTGCTGCAGGGGCTTCTGGGGAGGGAGCAGGGTGTCAGGGACACGGGGCCCCTGCCCTCTCCCCCCAGTAAATCCACCCCAAGGACCAGGCAGGTGAGGTCCCTCAGCACCGGCTCCTGGCTCCTGGCTCCCTCTCCTGATGCCTCCGTCCCAGGGTCTGCCAGCTGACTGCTCCGTCCTACACATGAGGGACCCTCCTTGTCCCCAGCCCAGGCCCCTCCTGAGCAGCTAACCCGTTGCTGTGGCAACTCGTGCAAGTGTCTACCTGGCCAGGACTCCCCACCCCACCCCCAACCTGCGCTGCTGCTCTGCTTTCTAGCCGCCATCACCCACCCACCTCTGTCCGGGCTCCCCAGGGGCTGCTGCCTCACTCTCCTTGGGTTCCCATGTCCCTCCTCTCCAGCCCACCCCTCTACTGCTCCAGCCTCCCCCACCCGTTTCCCACCACAGCCACAGCTGCAGACCTGGTCACCCCACGCCCCTCCTAGACACCCTTCCCCCATGAGAAACCCAAACCCCTCGGCCTGCCTCAGGGCCCTCAACTCTCCAGCCCCTCCCTCTGGAGTGTCCCCCACTCCTTTCCTCCTCTTGTGCCTTCCATACACTGCTCCCCTCGGGGAACCCCTCCCTCCTTGCCCCTTCCCTGGGCTACTGTCTTTGGACGCCCCTTGCTCTGGAAGCTCTGCCTGACCACCGGGCTGGGCCGGTGCCCCCCCTCGCCTCGCCTGCCCAGCTCTCCACACACCCACTCTGCACCTGTGCTTCCTTGCTGCTGCCCCTTGGAGGGAGGAAACCCTATGACGCGCCTCACTGAGTCTCTGAGCGGCTCCCGGGGTGGGGGTGCTCAGAGCTCCTGGGGGAACTTCACGCCCTGAACGCCCACTATATGCAGTGTGGCAGCCAGGCGGACTACTACGCAGCGGGCTCAGGAAATGAGGCGACATCGCACGCCAGACCCAGCCTGCTCCCAGCGGGCACACCTCGCCCACATGGGGACCGTCTCACGGCCTGTGGGTGTGTGACTAATAATAAACAGGGTCACTGAGAAGCTCTGCACTCTCAGTAGCTCTCTGCCACCATGTTCTTCCCCAGCTAATGCTGAAGTTCAACGACCATCCTCGGGGGGAGAGGGGCCGAGGAATTGTTTGTGGTTACAAGAGGCCACGCTCTGGACAGACTGGTGCTGCCAATATCATAAGACGTTGCTCTTGCTCAGGGCAGAGGCACTGGGGGTGCCGTTGCGAGGGCACCTGTGAGTCCCAGTTCCCCGCTGTCCAGCCGGTTTCTGTGTCCCCATCATCCCCTCATTCGTGGTTTCTGTGTCCCCGTCATCCCCTCATTCGTGGTGGGTGGTGGCACCTGCTCCAAGGAGCTCCCCACACGCCTCAGCGAAGTTCGGTGCCCTCCCCGTGCCCGGAGGGCCCGTGCCCACAGCAGCTCAGCACTCACCCCGCAGAGACAGCCTCTGGCCCTTCTCCTCCCCGGATGGGGCCCCGGGAGTCGGGCTGGCGCTGCCCTGCGGCCGTGCCCATGCCACGCTGAGCTAGGCTGGCACATGGCAGGACTCGCTGAGTGGCCGTTAAAGGGTAAGCTCTCGGGGCAGAACCTGGAGGCCCGTGGGCCGAGGGCGTGGCTGGCCCGGAGCTCTGCGGTAGGCCCACCACCCAGCCTGCCCAGGCTCAGTGCATCTTGGGACCCTCCAGGTGAAGAGGGAAGGCGGGGTGTCTGACACACAGGTGCTGCAGCTCTGACTCCCAGGGGCCGGAGGGAGGCGCCTGGCCCTGGGGTGGGGCTGAGAGCCGGCCCAGCAGCCCTGCAGGCATCTCAGCTCCACGGCCATCCAGCTCCTCCACGGCCCGCCCTGGCCAGCAGCATGGCCGCTCAGCTGTGCCCACTGTACCAGCCAGACCCAACTGCAGGCTGTTATCCCACCTCCAGGCCCCTCGGACCCGCTCCCAGCCTGCCCCTCTCTGAGCTCTAGCCTTTGTGCCCAAACTTCTTCCCGCCTTTCACTAACACCCCTTCCCCCCAATACCTGCCTCCCCCCACCCCCCACCCCGAGATCCGTGTAGGCTGCCCTCCAGGGGAGACCCAGGGGGCTCCCTCCTCTTCCAGAAAGCCCTTCCATCCCCCCGCATCAGGGCCTGCTTCCTCCGCAGAGGTATGCTTCTTCGTGTTGCTCAAACGTGAATTAGCCTGGGCTGCCAAGGCCGCCTCTGGGTGAGAGTCCCCTTTTCCGCTTGTCTTTGAGACCTAACAGGGCAGCGCCCAGGCATCACAGCCTCTGTGCCCACCACACCCCTTTGCATAGAGCCCCGAGTGCCCTAGGGTCTCAAAAGCTACGTGGTGACTCTACGCAAGCCCTTGTAACAATGAAGATATTCCAAGTAGCAGCCGCAGCCCATTGGCTCAGCGCCCACCATGAGCTTCACGCACGCAGTGCCCTGCCAAGTCTGTGGCCCCGTGCCGTCCTGGTTCACAAACGAGGAACACGAGACCAGAGAGGTTAGACACGCAGCCTGCGGCCACTCAGCTAAGATTTCAGAGCCAGGACCTGAACCTACATCTGCCTGACCTGAAGCCGCCTCGCACGGCCCACGTCCTCAGACGCCTGCTGGAGGCTGCATCCCAGGAGGCTGGGGCCTGCCCCGCACAGACAGGGACCGGAGAAACGCTTGCGAGCAGAATCCCTCTGAACCCTCTCGACGCGGAGCACCGGGAAATCCAGAGAAAATCAGACGTAGCCCGGCCTCCAGGAGACACAGCCCGTGTGTGGTCCTGCCCGAGCCTCCCCTCCCCAGCACGCACCTGCTCCTGGGCCCGGCTACCTCCCAGGCACACCAGGTCCTGCCATCCGCCGTAGCCATCCTTGGAGAGGCCGCAGGTGGTCCACAGGGTCAGCTTCCACTCGATGTTGGCCGACAGGGACGCTCCACTCGTGATCTCAGCTGTGGCCTGGGTCCTCCTGGGAGGGAAGCCGCCGAGGAGCTAGACAGAGGGCTCTGAGGAGGTGACCCCCCGCCATTGCCCTCCAGTTATCATTCTGCAGCCCTTTTGCTTCGGCCCCCAGGCTTCCCCAGCCATAGGTTTTCCCAGTTCTCATACCAGCCAGGCCAGGGAGGCCCACCAGCCCAGGGAGGAGCCTGTCAATCAGATCCCTGGCTTCCTCCTTGCGAGAGCCAGTGCCCTCCACCCACAGAGCGGCCTCCTCGCTGCAGGCCCTGGCACCTCCTTCAGGTCTCCTCGCCCATTTTCCAGCTCAGCCGTAGGATAATAGGAAAGGCCCTGTTTCAAGACACCCCCCACCCCCCGCCCTGAGCCCATGGCCAAGCCGGGATCCTCAACACCCAGCCTCCCAATTTGGAGCTCAAACCCCGACTCACTGCAGCAGGGCCTCCAGCAGTTTGGTGACGTTGGAAGAATAATGGAGGACGATGACGGGCCTGAGCAGAAGCTGGGATATGTCTAGCTGTAGGGGCACAGGGAGGTCAGATGGTCTTGGTCGCCCACAACCCCAGCCCGAGAGCCCCAAAGCCTCCTCCGGCTTACCTCTCGGACCACGTTGTGGTTCAAGATGAGGAGGAGCAGGGCAGAGGCCCCCAGGAAGAGCGCCCTCCGCATCTGCAGGACAGAGACCAGGCTGGCCCACGCCCCCGCAATGCCCTGCCCACGCCCCAGCGACGCCCTGCCCACGCCCGTCGCCAGGTATTCTCAGCTCCTAGCCCCGGAGGAGGCATCCTTTCCACTGGGCGGACCAGCTATACGCTCCTTGAGGTCAAGGGCAGAAACCCTTATCCTTCCTGCCTTTCCCCCACATGCTCTGTGGGACCCAGACAATGCTGTGCCCTCCCTGGTCCCAGCAGGGCAGGCCTGCCCTCCTCCACCGGCCTCAGGAACTCCCCATTGGATATTCTCAGAGCCTGGGGGCGTCCTGACTCTCTCTGACTCTGACCCCCCCCACACCTGTTTATACAGATTCCATTTTCCAAACCGGGGTCCCTGGCCCCACCCAGGCCTAGGGGTTTTCTGGAAGCTCCTTAGGGTCCCTCTTGGCAGTCTGGCTCTCTAGCAAGTGCCTTGAAGGCCCTTCCTCCCACCCCCTCCCCCACATACATCCCCTGCACCTGCTGGACCAGCGCCTTGGGATAGGCCCGTGGGCCGCTGCTCTGACTCTCCTGCTGGAACTGGGCCGCCTGCTCCTTGCCCACATAGGCCACTGCGATCCAGCCTCCCCCTGGCACCTCCTTCTCAGCATCCACGTTGTCCATCTGTGGAGCAACGGGCCATGGGCAGAGGGAGGAGAGGAAGTTAGGAGGGTCAGACACAGAGGATGCCAGGCCGGGGTTTGGGAACGAGTTTGGAAGGGAAGGCATCTGGATCTCAGGTTTTAGAAGCAAGAATGCTGGGGGCCTGGGAGGGCTGGGGAGGCGGCGCCGGGCTGCCAGGGGGCGCTGGGCTGTTCAGGATGAAGGCCGGATCTGGGTGCGGGGTCCGCGTCGCGAGGCCCGGCCAGGTGGCTGGGCGGCGCTCACCAGTAGCAGGCGGCCGCGCAGCGGGGGCGCCGGGTCGGCCTCGGGGCCGATCCTGACGCCCTCCAGGACCAGGGCGTCCTGCCGCGGCAGCCGCACGTCCACCCGCACGGCGCTGGCCCCTCCCCGCCCCGCCCGGGCCGCGGGTTCGCTGCCATCAGCCGCGGCGCCCGGCCCGGCCAGGCCCAGCCAGAGCGGCAGCAGGGGCAGCAGCAGCAGCAGCGGCGACGGCGGCGGCGGCGGAGGGGGTGGCGGCGGCGGCCTCAGCGCGGGGCGGGCGGCAGGGCCCATGGTGGGACCCAGCAAACAGCTGAGACCGGGTCACCGGGGGCCCTGGTCGCTGGGGCAGCAGAGCGACGAGGCCGTGGCCGGCCGGGGCGGGGCGAGCGCCGGGAGGGGGCGTGGTCGAGGCCGGACGGGGCGTGGTGTCGGAAGGGGGCGTGGTCGAGGCCGGACGGGGCGGGGCGCAGGGAGAGGGGTGGCCTCTCGGCGGTTCGGGCTCCCCCTGGTGGCCACGCGGAGAACTCTGGCGCAGGTGGCCTGGGAGGCAAGCAGAGCGGAGCCCAGGTCACCGCGACAGAAGCGGGCAGAGAGGAGGCGCTCACAGCCTGTCGGATTGTCAAGAAGCCAAGCTAGGACAGAGGAAAGCAAGAGAGATGGTTGGAAGGGGTGACCTGTGTGTGTTGAGGGGGTCGAGGGAGACTGATCAGGGGTGGAGAAGGGTAGGAAGGAGGGATGTCTAGGTCCTGGAGGCTGGAGTGGCCTGATGGTCCCACCGTGTGGCCTGGGTCAAATGGGATCCCTCTCTTCCCTGGGCTTCTATCTCTCCCCCAGACCAAACTCCAGGAGGTGGAAAACCCCAGATTGACATGGGAGGCAGACACGGGAGGCTGGGGTGGGGGGAACTGAGGTCCTGGAGTGGCAGAGAGAGGGGCTGGGGATGCTTGGCTAGATGGAGGCGCCTCCATGGGGTGGAGAGGCTGGGTCCCCAAGGAAGTCTCTTTCCTGGGCTGTGAGGTGGGTGCGACATAAGACCAGCACTGTCTCTCCCCAACAAGTGACTCCTGATGCCTACTGAATGTGAACGTTCCACCGACTGTCCTGACACTCGTCCTTTTCCCCACGGGTTGCAGCCGCTGAGAACTGGCTCAGTCTGAAAACGTGAACGGTGATAGAAGGCCAAAGGCCAGCTGAGCTCTTTTCCCTAACATTCCATCATGAAAAATATCAAACATACAGGAAGAGCGAAGGAATTGCATGGTGAACGTTGGTATAACCACCAATGCTGAATTCTCAAGATGCTCCAGAAGAAGCAGATGGAGAGAAGAAGACAACCTGATATTATTGCCCCGGCTGGTTTGGCTCAGTGGTTGGAGCATTGGCCCGTGGACTGAAGGGTCCCAGGTTTGAATCCTAATGCAAGCTTGATCTCTGACGCTGGGGCAAGCAATCAATGTGTCTTTTACATCGATGTTTCTCTCTCTCCCACCCCCTCCCACTCTGCCTAAAAATCAATGGAAAAAGTATCTTCAGGTGAGGAGTAACAACAACAAAAGACTGATATTGTGATTCCAAGACAGATTCCAGCTGGCATGGCTCAGTGGTTGAGCGTCGACCTATGAACCAGGAGGTCACGTTTTGATTCCCGATCAGGGCACATGCCCGAGTTGTGGGCTTGATCCCCAGTGTGGGGCGTGCAGGACACAGCCAATCTCATCATTGATGTTTATCTCCCGCTTGCTCTCTCTTCCTCTCTGAAATCAATTTAAAAATATTTTTTAAAAAATAGACAAAATGGGGCATCAAACAGAAGCCAGAACCAGACCCACACGCATAAACATGGGTATGTCAGAGGCAGCAACACATTGGGAGGAGGGGAAAAAAGGAAATATGATGGACTATTTGATAAACTGCGCTAAGAAAATGGGTTAACCATAAGAGAAGACATGAAATTGGACCCCTATTGCATATCACACACAAGATACCAAGTTCAGGTGGATTAGAGACCTAGATATGAAAAGTCTTAAACATTTTTAGAAAGAAACATAGGAGAATATCTTGATTACTTTAAGGTCAAGAGAGATTTCTTAATCCAGAGAAGCAGATTGTAAAGGAAAAGACTGAAAAAAAATCATTAACAATAAAATGAAAAACTGTCCGTCAAAACCCGCAACCTTTTGGTGCATGGGATGATGCTCCGATCAACTGAGGCACCCGGCCAGGGCCCGGGACTGTTTTTAGAACTGGCAATTTGTACTTCTTCATCTCTTTCAACTTTTCCACCCATCCCCCCACCTGCCTCCCATCTGGCAAACATCAGTTTGCTCTCTGTATCTCTGAGCTTGTTTCTGTTTTGTTTGTTCATTTATTTTGGTGTGTTTTATTTTTTTGGATTCCACATGTAAGTGAAATCAGATGGCATCTGTCTTTCTCACCATGGATATTGTAGCAATGCTGAGCACACAAAAAAAAAGCCAGTTTCAAAATAAGACACACTATGCAAGCTCAAAACCACCACGACTTACAAGACTAACGCACAGAAAGTCAGTTGTGTCGTATACAACAGCAATAAACAACCCAAAAGGAAATTCAGACAGCAATTCCACTTACAGGAATATCCCAGAGACTGAAATACCTGGGAAGAGATGGAGACAAGGAGGTGAAAGACTTGTGCCCTGGAAACTACAGAACGTTGCTGAAATAAGCAAAGGAAGACCTAAATAAGTGGAAAGACACCCCTCTTAATGAATTGATAGATTTAGTTTTGTTAAAACGGCAGTACTATCCAAGCGATGTACAGATTCAGCACAATTCCTGTCAAAATCCTAAGGACCTTTCTTTAAAAATATTTTTTTCTTATTGATTTCAGAGAGGAAGGGAGAGAGAGCGAGAAACATCGGTGAAGAGAGAGACTCATTGATCAGCTGCCTCCTGGACCGAGCCGGCAAGCTGGGCACGTGCCCTTGACTGGAATCGAACTTGGGACCCTTCAGTCCGCAGGCTGACGCTCTATCCACTGAGCCAAGCCGGCGAGGGCCCTGTGTCACCCTTTATTCTTTGTGTGAGGTCCTCACATCCGTGGGGATGTAGGAAATCACTCCTCAGGAGTTGGAGGCCCCTGGGTGTCCACGGAGAGTCTTGCTTCTCCGACTCTGTGAATGTCCCAGCCCATCTGCCAGCCCCAAGGACCAGGCTGGCTGCCAGGACACACCCTGTAATTAGCCAGTCTGTGGCTTCCCCATCTGCCTACTCCCACTACTTGTCCCCTACCTCCCCACCCACCCACCCAGGCAGGGGGTCCTCACTGCCCGCCCCCGCAACACACACACACACACACACACACACACACACACACACACACACACAGCCAGACGAAGATCCTTGCCAACATCTGTTCCCACGAGCCTAGAATGTGCTTCTGTTTCCCCACAAACATACACATCCGAGCCCCCCATCAGCGGCGGCTGGGAGCCCTTGTGAACTTGGGGAGTAACCAGAGCTCTTACCCTGTGGTTACCCCCTGCAGGGCAACCTGGGTTATCCTGAAAGAGACCAGTTCTTGAGAATGTAGTTTCCACGTGGGAGGGTGTAGCCCAGCCCAGGCCTTCTGCTTGGGGTAGGGTGGGGTGGGGTGGGTGGGGGGCTGGCGGAGGAGCCCGAAGTTGCCGCTGGAGGGAGTGTAGGCTCAGGAACAGGGCAGCAAAGCACCAGAGATTGGCTGCAGGGAGATGAGTGCTTGGGAGCAGAGCATCTGAGGCTGCGGAGCCTAGAGGACCCCAGGGGGAAGGAAGGGATCCCAGCTAGAGAAGAGGGGGGGCCCCGGGCCTGGTGCTGACCCCCAGGTTCCCAGATGGACAGACAGAATGCTCAGCCAGAGTCCCGGGTCCCTCTCAGCTTGCTTCGCCTCTGAGGCCTGGCGGGGAGCTGGCAGGGGGGCAGGGCTGCCACCCTCACCATGTACCTCTAGGCCAGCCAGTTCCCTTTACCTGGCCTGTGTCCACCTGTGAAGTGGGAGCCTCAAAGATTTAGGGGAGGGGCCCTTTCCGTAGACATGCTGTGACTCCGAGTGGCTTGTGTCTTGGAGTCCAGGCTCTGGGCCAGGCCGGGAACTGTTTGGAACTGTTTGCCCCCCTCTCTCCCGATGGAGGACCTAGAAAGAAATGAAACTGTTAACGGAAGTGCGAGGCATGGGGTGTGTCACCCCAAATGGGAACAGGGTAGGGGCGATGAAATGTTTTAGACTCGATACCAGGAATAGGGGGTGTGAGAGAGGACCGTGGATTCCCTGGGCATGAGATGGGCCCTTCCGCGTGGTACCCGGCTGTGTTAAGCAGACAAGGCATTCGGTGAGCCCACGGATGGTGGTGCTGGCAGGAGGATGAGGGCAGGGAAATCGAGAGCAGGTGCCAGCTTGAACCTTGGCCTCCTGAGATGCCAGGGGCCCATGCAGTTAAGTGGCCACCAGGTGGCAGGCTAGTCCACGGGGAAGGGGCCACACTGGGGCCTGGCGTTGGTTTCTGCTGTTTTTACAGAGACGTGAGCGAGTAATAGGGGGGTATATTACAGAACCTCGGGGGCTCCTGAGACCCCTTCACCCGGACATATAACAAATTGTCTTCAAGAAATCTTAGCCCGGCCGGCATGGCTCAGTGGTTGAGCATCCAGCTATGAACCAGGAGGAAACGGTTTGATTCCCCGTCAGGGCGCATGCCCAGATTGCGGACTTGATCCTCAGTGGGGGGCGTGCAGGAGGCAGCTGATCCATGATTTTCTCTCATCATGGATGTTTCTATCTTTCTCTCCCTCTCCCTTCCTCTCTCTGAAATCAATAAAAAAATATATTTTTAAAAAAAGAAATCTGGATTCTATCTTGAACGCAGGGAGTTGGGGTAGAAAGGACCCCACTCTTCCTGAGGGAGGGCTTGAGCCACCTGGTGTCAGAGCTGGGGCAGGGCTCCAGCCCCTCCCCCCTCCCCTCCCTTCCCTTACCCTCGGGGGGAGTTCTTTTATATTTCTTTTGTTTCTATGACAGTTTACAGTCAATATTATTTTGCCTTGGTTTCTGGTGTACAGCAGCGGGATCAGACTTTCCAAAGTGTTCCGCGCCCCGCCCCTGCTGACATTTCTAATGCCCACCTGACACGGCATAACCCTTACAACACTGTCCACTGTATTTCCTGTGCTGTCCTTTCCTGCCATGACTACTTTGCAATCACCAATCTGTACTTCTCAGCCCCTTCGCCCGTTTCCACCCAGCACCCCCGTCCCCTGGGGGAGTTTGCAAGTCCCAGCTCCCTGCCCCCAGCCTCTGTGCTCACAGGTAACTGGGCCACCTCATTCTAAAGGGATTTGACCCCAGGAGACAATGGAGACCGGTGAGAAAGGGCTTAGGGGTGAGAAAGGGCTTAGGGATTAGAAGAGGATATCTGGGAAGGGAAGGGACTGAATGAGGGGGGGTTCGGGCGTGGGAAGCGGGGCGGGGAGAGGATTTGTGTCCCCACAAAGCCAGGTGGACTGCGGAAGTGAGGAGGAAGCGGTTCTGTTGTGTCCTCAGAAACAACACCTGGTAGCGTTAACAATCCCTCACGGGTGGGGCCCATCACTTTCCCAGCCACGATCTCACAGGGGCCTTGGGAGAGAGGCAGGGATTACATCTCGCCCCAAATGACTCCCTCGTTCAATAGGAGGCCCCAAACGGAAGACCTGCCACCATCCCTGTTCCCCGCCCAGTTCTGGAGCGTCCCCAGCTCAGGGATCTCGGGATAGCCCCTCTCCTCCACTCAAAGATCCTTCTAGATGCCTCCTGATTCTTTAGCTGGCCCCCACAGCCCAATCTCAATCTGGGCATGCTCCCCACCCCCAATACTCTAAGTTCCACGGGAGCAGTTTTATTTTATTTCTATATTTTAATTTTTTTTATTTAGAGACTAGAGAGAGAGGGAGAGAGAGAAAAACCTCGATGTGTTGTTCCACTTATTGATGCCTTCATTCGTTGCTTCCTGTATGCGCCCTGACCGGGGATCGAACCTGCAACCTTGGTGTATGGGGACTGAGCTCTAACCAGCTGAGGTCCCCGGCCAGGGCGACATGACAGTTTACAGTCCATATTATTTTGCATTGGTTTCAGGTGTACAGCAGAGTGGGTAGACTTTACCAAGTCCCAGCTCCCTGCCCCAGCTCTGTGATCTTTTACTCCGAGATCAGCACAGTGCTCGGGTAAACATGTGCTGAATGAATGGGTGGATGAATAAACGATTGAAAAGGCCTCCTGCCCCCTCTAATCTGGCTGACTCCTGCTCAGCCGTCAGTTCTCGGGGGAACCTGGGGTGCCCCCACCCTCTAACTGGGTGGCGCCCCTCCCGTCTGCATTGTACTGTGGGGGGGGGGGGGAGGCAGCGGGGGAGGGTATAGGACAGCTGTGGGCAAACTACGGCCCATTCGGCTGTTCTATCCGGCCCGCGGAGCCGAAAGCGTGAAGGGTTCTCTTGCTCTCCCCTCCGCTCCTTCACCAGCAGCAGTGTTAACATGGCAACGTCGGGAAACACGGCCGCAGCTCCTCCTTCTGAGTGGGCGGATTTATATCCCCATTCAGTAGAAGGAACAACCTCTCAATCTTCCAGAGGCTCCTTGTAATGCCCACGGACACGTCCCCCGACATCACCCTGGGAATGCGTAGACACGTTACCGTGGTGATGTACGGAGACACGCCCCTGGAGAGCACAGTATCAGAGCATTAGCTAAAAAGGAGACCAACAACACTGTTCCCACTGAAGTGGATGTTTTAAAGACCAAAAACCTTTCAACCCAGTCTATATTGCCATCTACATCTACGTCCCGGGCATAATTTGGAAGTTGCACTAAAGAAAATGTTTAATTTACTGTTTACACATTTTGTTCTTTTCTATTTGTTTTAGTTTTAAATTATTTTATTATATTTAAGTTTAATTTGAAAGGCTTTTGTACCTTTCCTTTGTTAGGCAATTTTATTTTGCCTTTGCCATCTTCAATCTAAGGTATGTTATTGTGCTATGATTCCTCCATTTTTTGAAGTTTCAAATTATAATAATTAGTGTTTACATTCTTCTTGTTAAAAGGTTTGAAATGAATAAAACTATTGAAATAAAAAATTTAAAAAAAGACCATACCCTTTTATGTAATGATGTTTACTTTGAATTTATATTAGTTCACACAAACACTCCATCCATGCTTTTGTTCCGGCCCTCCGGTCCAGTTTAAGAACCCATTGTGGCCCTCGAGTCAAAAAGTTTGCCCACCCCTGGTGTAGGAGCTGCCGGCCTGTAGTCCCTGTAAGCAGGAACTCCTTGAGGGCAGGGCCTATTGGCTTCATCCTCGGAGGCGTCCCCATGCCTGGTGCCAAAACGGTACAAGCAGGAGCAGGAGAATGAAAGCTGCTCTGTGTCCCAGGTCTGGTCAGGAGCCAGAGCCTGGGCCACCTGAGGGAGAGGGGGCGGGAACAGGGGCAGGAGGGAGCCCGTCGCTTCCTCATCCTACTTCCCAGGCCCTGCCGTGCAGTTCCAGGTAGTCCTGATTTCTTCCTTCCTCCCCCACTTGGTGGGGAAAGGACTGGAGGCACCGGCAGCCCCACACGGCAGGGCGGGGAGGAGGCAGGGAGGCCAGGAGGTTCAAGGCAGGGCTTTCCTGCACGGCCGCCTGCCGGCCCACGGGCTGTCCTGGCCTCGTGGCGGTAGAGTGTTCCACAAATATTTGCAGAGGGGTTTAAAAGTCTGCTCCCTCCAACCGGCCATTCCCCCTGCCAATCTCCACACCAGCCCTTTCCTGCTGACACCGCAGAATGGGAGGCCAGGGCCCCCGGGCAGCCTTTGATCTCCGGGTCAACGCCCTTGTTGTAGAGGAGAGGCGTCCGAGGCCTAGAGGTCAAGGGCAAACAGCCCTGAGGAGGCCCCACGTGCACATCACGGATTGGTCGCTGAAGTGCATTCGTTCAAGAACTCGGCCGAGCACCCAGGCTCTGGACTCCCCGTCCAGTGCTCCTGTCTGTGTCTGGAGCTGCTTCCCGGATGAATCCCAACCCCAGGGCGCTGACTCCCACCGCTAGAACCCTCAGCCTCTGTTCCTCCGAGATGCCTGGGCTCCAGCAGCCGCTTTCAGCTGCTCACGCCCCCTTGCCCGGCCAGGTACACTGGGAACAGCATAACCATCCCAGAGCTGCCACCTGGCGGGGCCTGGATCTCATCCCGGGCCCACGGGACCCCTGAGGCTGAGCTCTTCCTGTTGGGCCAGGCGGTTGCTTGACTAGACACCACTGTAACCCACAGTGTCAGTGTCAAGGTCAGGAGACACAGGCCACTGGGTGGCAGAGGTCACGCCGGGTTGGGTAGATCGGGGAGAGGTTCCTGGAAACGGCGCTGGATCAGGGCTTTGCGGGCCAGAGAGGCTCTAGCAGGAGGAAGCAGGTGAGGGCCCGCAGGACGCGCCTCTCACTGAAATGAATGTGTGTGAAGGGAAACGAGTGGCAGTCGAGGCCACAAGGGATGCTGGGAAGGGATGGGGGTAGGTCTTGAATGCAAATCAAGGAACTGGGGATCCTTTGCAGAGTCTTGAACAGGGGAGCACGATACCTAGCAGGGAGGCCGAGTTGCTGGGGGATGAAGAAAAGGTGAGGCTGCCTGGCTGGTTTGGCTCAGTGGATAGAGTGTCAGCCTGTGGACTGAAAGATCCCTGGTTCGATTCCGGTCAAGGGCACATGCCTGGGTTGCGGGCTCAATCCCCAGTTGGGGGTGTGCAGGAGGCAGCCGATTAATGATTCTCTTTCATCATTGATGTTTTTCTCTCTCTCCCTCTCCCTTCCTCTCTGTAATCAATATATATATATGAAGAAAAGGTGAGGCTGGAGGAGAGGGACTCCCTCTCTTAGTAACCAGCCCGGAGGAGTTTACCAGGTGATTATTCCAGGATTTATCTGATCAGATTAACTGGCTGCTCCCTAGTGGGCGGGCGATAGATAGATTTCAGAGGAGGAAGGAGAAGGGAGCCATAGGGCCTGGGGGGGAAGACAGGAGGAAGGGTAACTTGGGCCTTTATCACGGGTCACTCCAGACTCCTGGGAGGGGGGCGTGAAGGGGGGAGGTTGGAGCTGATTCCCGCCGGGGGGGGGGGGTGGAATGTTTTCCCTGCCCGTTCCTTCCGGGGCAGCCTCTGCAGGCAGCCCCCAGGTGAGTCCATCCCCTGGCCCACGGGCACCTGGCAACCTATGGCCCAGAAACCTGGAACGTGGATTCCCAACTCTTCATGCACTCTCACCCTCTGGTTCCTCAATAAATCACCTGACCTTCCTAACTGGGAGGTTCAATGAAAAGCTAGATCTGAAAAGGCCTGTGAAGTGCTGAAACCACATATGGGTCATTATTCTCTTTCCCTTTGAGTAGGCGGGACACTGAAAGGGTCTTAGGTACAGGTCCCGGCCACATATCCAGCAAGGAAGGCAGCCAGGCCCTGCCCTAAGCCAGAAGCTGATGATTCCTTTATATATATATATGTTATGGATTTCAGAGAGGAAGGGAGAGGGAGAGAGAAATAGAAACAGCAATGATGAGAGAGAATCATTGATCAGCTGCCTCCTGCACGCCCCACACTGGGGATCGAGCCTGCAACCCGGGCATGTGCCCTTGACCGGGAATTGAACCGTGACCTGCTGGTTCATAGGCCGATGTCCATTCACTCAGTGGAGGCAGATGATCTGGACTTGCAGTCGGGCCAGCATACATTTATTTAACAGCCTAGATGTGTGCTAGATACTCGGCTGGGGGTAGCAGGCTTGTGGGGGTTCAGAGGTGAGTAGAACGGGGCCCGATGCCCCGGGACCTGATGGTCTAGCAGGGTAAAGGCCGTAAGCAGGGCCACATCGAGGCCCTGCCAGTCCCCCCTGCCTACTCCTCTCCCCACCTCTCTGGTTCTGGCCACGTTTCCCACCAACCACCACAACTTTGCTCATGCCTTTGTGTCCCCGTGGAATGAATGGAACGTTCTATTTTCTTCCCGCCCCACATTTTCAGTCCCAGTTCCAATGCCACGCCTTCCCTGAAGCTTCCGAGGATTCTTTCATTCCCCAAAGAAGGGTCCCTCCTTGAGGCTACTTCCCAGTCCCTTGCCACCTCTCCTTGAGCCGTACTAGCGACAGTGCTGGTGTGTCTTATCTTTGGAAGGGCAGGGTGGTCTCTGATTCATTCAGTGTCCTCGGAACAATGCCTAGGGCCTGGTACACAGTGGGAGGGAAGAATGGCCCGAGGCATGTGGCCGTAGGCAGGTAGGAGGGGAGGGCTGTGGGGCTCTGAGAAGAGGAAACGGGCTCATTCTGCAGGGGAAGGGGCTGTGACTGGGGTGTGGCAGGACAGTCAGACCTGTAGCTACCCACGGGAACCCCCAGCTCCGACCCCTGGGTGTAAGGAGGAAAGGGGGTGAGGAAGCAGATAAGCTGATAGCAAGCTTCATTTCACTGCGCCATAACTTATCCTTTTTATTTTATTTTATTTTATTTTTTTTTAAATATATTTTATTGATTTTTTACAGAGAGGAAGGAAGAGTGATAGATAGTCAGAAACATCGATGAGAGAGAAACATCGATCAGCTGCCTCCTGCACAGCCCCCACTGGGGATGTGCCCACAACCAAGGTACATGCCCTTGACCGGAACTGAACCTGGGACCCTTCAGTCCGCAGGCCGACGCTCTATCCACTGAGCCAAACCGGCTTTGGCCTTTTTAATTTATTTTAAATGGATTTCAGAGAGGAAGGGAGACGGGGAGAGAGAGACAGAAACATCAATGAGGAGAGAGAATCATTGATCGGCCACCTCCTGCACACCCCGCACTGGAGATGGAGCCCAAAACCTGGGCATGTGCCCCCACCGGGAATGGAGCCCCTGGCCTCCTGGGCCATAGGTCAACGCTCAACCACTGAGCCACAACGGCTGGCCGGGTGGTCCATGACTTTCTTCCTTCTTGTCCACCCTGCACCCTCCCCATCCCCCATTATCCCCACCCCATCCCTGCCGGAGGTGGAAGCCTGGCCAGCCAGGCAGGCGCGGGGAGGCTGTGCAGGGCAGCCCAGGGAGTGGTCCCAGGGAGAGCCCTGTGCCAGGCCCTGCCCTTAGCTCCCTTTATCCTCTCCTGCCGACTGCAAGTCCAGGTCATCTGCCTCCACTGAGTGAATGGAGAAGCTTGGATTCAGACAGGTGACGGGGCTAGCTGACTAGGCTTAGCGACCTGGAGGATTTAGAACTCGAACCCAGCCTTGGCGGCGGCGTTCTCCCATGCTGGCGGAGGGTGTGAGCAACTTAGGAACAGCTCGCAAAGTGCTGGGAAAGTCAGATCCTGGGGGGCGGGGGGGGGGGGGGGGGGGGGCGGGGGGAAGAGCGACCAAGACCAGGGACTTCCTCGTCCCCTCGGCCTGCCTGACCCGCAGGAGGACCAGCCACCTCGGCCCCTGGCCCAGGTCAGCCAAGGAGGACAGTCCCAGTGTTGAGGAGGAGTCAGGCTGTCCACACCGACAGGCCCTACGCTGGGTTGGCAGTCGTCCTTGTCCAAAACCCAGGGCAGAACAGAAGGGCAAGGGCCCCAGAGAGAGACGGCGCATGAATACCACCGTTCCCAGAGTCAGGGTGATGGCTAGGCTTAGGGGACCTGATCCCTCCGCCCCCTCCCCTAGTGGCACCCCAGGCAAGCTCCCTGCGTTTGGGGGAGAGAAGTTCTGTGCTATGGAGGTCTGATCCTAGAAGAGCCCATTAGACAGAACTTAGATGGGGAAACTGAGGCCCAGGGAGCTCAGGTGTCTCGCCCAAGGCCACGCTGTGAGCTGAAGATAAATCTGGGACTCGAATCCAGACTTCCTGCTCTTCTGATGCCCTCTGGCCTGGGCTTGGCCGGGGCGCTCCCGCTCCCGCTGGCCTTCTGCCCACGTCTCCGACCTCAGGAGGGCGAAGGGGAGTCAGAGCATCCTCCCCCTACTCCGCCCCTAGGGATCCTTTAAAAGGCGGGGCTTGGCTGCGGGCCAGCAGCCCCGGCTAAAGGCTGGGTTGTTAGTGACTCCGACAGCAGAGAGCCAGTCCGAGCTCCATCCACAGCAGCAGCAGCAGCAGCAGCAGCAGCAGCAGCAGACTCCGCCTGCCCGAGCCCGAGCCTGAACCAAGATGAGCGGAAGAGTCGGCGACCTGAGCCCCAAGCAGGAGGAGGCTCTGGCCAAGGTGAGCCCCATCCTCGCCCGGCCCCGTCCCCGGTGGTGGCCCCTTCCCTCCGGCGGCGGCGGTGAGCCTGGGAGGTCTGGGCGCGGGGCGAGCGACCGTCCTCGGTCCTAGGCGGGCAGGCAGCGGCAGGAGCAGCAGCTGCAGACACCTGGGGCCCGCCGGCCCCCCTACCGCGCCCCCCGTGTGCGCGCGCCCGCCGGCCGAGGGACACGGGGGAAGTTTGCGCACCCTGGCCAGTCCCAGCCCCGAGCGAGCCCTCCGAGGTACCACCTGGGAAGACGTGCTGGCTTGGAAGCCCTGGGAGGCAGCTCGGGGCACAAAGGCGACATTCATCTCGGGACTGGCAGCCGGCCCTGGGAGCAGGGCCCCAGGTTTCCTTCCATTTCCGGGAGGATTTCCTGCGGCTGGGCAGGGGCACCGATGGGAAGGGCCCTGGACAGCTCCTAGGGTGGCTCCTGCCCCGGGTCCACGTCCCCCTGCGACCTTGGGCCAGCCCGTCCTGCGTAGGTCTGCCCACTGATGAGCTGGAAAGGAGGTTGGATCAGATGCTGTGCAGGGAGGTCTGGGATCCCCGCGGTGACTCAGGGGTTGGGGTTCGTGGGAGCGGAGGCCAGTCCCACTGAGCTGTGCGGCAATCCCGCCCCTCTCCCGCCTGGGACTCGGTCTGAGGCTCTCTCTCCTGGCGAGGAGGTCAGCCTGGCTTTGCCTTGGCACCTGGACAGAGAAGGAAGCACCCCCTCCCCACCCCCTGAATCTCCACTTCCCTGTTGCCCTTGGGAAGAGGGGAGGTTAGCTGTTCTTCTTTTTTTTTAAATATGTTTTTATTGATTTCAGAGAGGAAGGGAGAGGGAAAGAGACATAGAAACATCAGTGATGATAGAGAATCATGGATCGGCTGCCTCCTGCACGCACCACACTGGGAATCAAGCCTGCAACCCCTGGGCATGTGCCCTTAACCGGAATCGAACCCGGGACCCTTCAGTCCACAGGCTGACTCTCTATCCACTGAGCCAAACAGGCTAGGGCGAGGTTGGCTGTTCTTGGAGCCAGGGCCGATTGGGTCCGGTCTCGAGGTTTGCAGGCTCCGTGGCTGGGAACGGTGAGGGGGACAGAGGCCGAGGCACGGGCCCAGGAAGGCTTTGTGCAGGCCGGGCCGCCCCATCCCAGGAAGGCTGGAAAGGAAGGTTCTGGGTTGTACTGCTGACCTGCAGGGGAAGCCAGGCAGAGAAGGGATTCGATTAGGTGGTGATTTCACTGGAACCCGGGGGCTAGGGAGGGTCCTTGGTCAGTGGTGGCTTCATGCCCGGGCCCTGGCTGAGCAGTGTGCCTGGACTTCTGGCAGTTGTTGGGGGATGGATGGTCTGAGTCCTTGGCTGACCTGGGCCAGGGACAGAGGTGGCTGGTCCTCATTGGCCCCTCTGCGGCTGCTCTGTGGGTCAGGGACAGGGAGAGGTGAGTGGCTGGGAGCCTTAGGCCGGGGAGGGCCTGGCAGGTGTGCTCACATACTGGGTGGTGAACCGTTGGAAGTGGGTGTGGCTAGCCCTTGGGGTCACTGTCCACGTTCCCTGTGTGACACTCCCTGCACCTTCCCACCTTCATGGCTTCCCACTGGACTGTTCCCTCCACCTGGAGAGCCTTTGATGTCCTTCAAGACCAGCTCAAATGCTATTTTTTAAAAATATTTTTTTATTGATTTCAGAGAGGAAGGGAGAGGGAGAGAGAGACAGAAACATCAATGTTGAGAAACAATCACTGATCGGCTGCCACCTGCATGCACCCCCACCCCCACCCCCGACCCCCATGGGGAATCAAGCCCGAAACTCGGGTATGTATGTACCCTGACCAGGACTCGAACCTCGACCTCCTGGTTCATAAGTCAGCGCTCAACCACTGAGCCACGCCAACTGGGCTCAAATGCCATTTTTTTAAAAAAATGAAGTCATGTGAGACCACCCTGTTCCTGGCCCCGGTCAGAATCAAACTCTTCCTTCCCTCTGCTCTGCCAAGAACATTGCTCTTCCTCTATTACTAAGTGGGGTTTGGGGGGTTTAGGGGGGTGGCGTGGAAAACCATGAAAGAGCGCATGCTCTGGCCTCCGACAGACCGGGGTTTGCGTCCAGCTCTGCTGTTTAACCTCGGGCATGTTTCTTAGCCTCTCTGAGCTCTGAGTCCCTCACCTGTAAAACGGGGACAGGAATGCCTCTAGGGACTCTGAGTGAGGCAGGAATAAGGTAAGTGCCGAGTTCAGCGCTGGGCACGTGGGAAATACCTGGTCAACGACTGCGGCGTGTCCCACGGTGTCTGCCATCTCGGTTAGCCGAGAAGACGCCCGCCGGCTCACCACATGGAGTGGGGCGGGCATGCAGCCAGACAGGCGCGGTGTCTTACTCCCGTCCCACCCCCTCCGCTGCTCGGCTCCCACTCGCATGACAGACAGAGCGCCCCGCGCAGCCCCCATGCTCAGCCAGCGTCTGCAGAGTTGACTTGTGGTGAAGGGGAGGCCAGCAAAGCCCCGGTGGTGGAGAGTCCTGGGCAGAGGGCAGCTGGTGGGACCTGTCACTCACCCCGCTGCCTCTCTCTCTCTCTCTACAGTTTCGGGAGAATGTCCGGGATGTGCTGCCCACCCTGCCGGACCCAGACGACTATTTTCTGCTGCGCTGGCTCCGAGGTGAGGGGAGAGGGGCTGCGGGAGGCTGGGCCAGGGCTCGTTCTGGGTCACACAATAGCACCCTCTGGGAACCCCGGGCCTGGCAATCTGAGAACCTGGAGTAGTCAACCCTTAGGGGCAACAGGGCCCCATGGCAATTACATAACCTCACCCTCCTACTGGATAGATAACACTGAGGCTCAGAGAGGTGAAGTAACTCGCCCCGAGTCACACAGTGCTTGAGCTGCAGGCAAAGAGTGGGGGCGAGAGCCCGGGTTGGCTGAGTCCCAGCCCAGTGCTCTCCCCATCCACGCTGCTGATGAGCTCGGGGAAACAGGCTGAGGAAAACGCCGAGAAAGGCCCCAGGCATGTGGGTCCTCGGAGGCAGAGGCAGGTTTAGAACCAGGGTCCCGGCTTCTGGGAGAGGCTGGGCCCCTCTGTGGCCTGTTGGGAGGCAGGCCTCCTGCTGCGACCTGCAGTGCAGGCAGCTTGAAGGTGAGGACCCTGGGGAGACTCGGCCTGAACTAGGTGGACAAGACCTCCCTCAAGCCACCGCCGGGCACCAGAGTCCTGAGTTCTAATTCTACTCCTGCTCCAGCCTGGCTGTGGCACCTGGGCCGGGGTGAGCATCTGCCCTCGCCCCCTCTCCGGGACAGCAGGATGAGACAGGGCTCCCTGCCCACTGTAAGATGTGACGGGGCAGAGCTCTGAGCATGGGTTGCCACGTCCACGTTTCTATTCGCATCGGGGTCAGACTCCGCCCCTCCCCTAACGCCTGACATCCTTCTGTTCTCGACCCTCTCCCCTCCTGTGATTCCAGTCATGAACCTTTCTCTCTGGTTCTTGTGATACTTCTTTCCTCCCGTTTTTAAAAATATAATTTTATTGACTTCAGAGAGGAAGGGAAAGGGAGAGAGAGAGAGAAACATCACTGATGAGAGAGAATCATGGATCGGCTGCCTCCTGTTCGCCCGAAACCTGGGCATGTGCCCTGACCAGGAATCGAACCGGGACCTCCTGGTTCATAGGTCAATGCTCTATCACTGAGCCACACCGGCTTGGCGCACTTTTTTTTTTCTTCTCCTTCTTTATGGAAACTTTATTACTAGACATAAAAATAATAGAGAATAAATTCCACTTTCTTAGATTAGCAGAGATTAAGTAGTGATGTGGAACCATAGTTCAAAAATTAAAGTACAAATCATGCCTGATTATTTATCTATAGATACATGACAGTCAGAGTGCCCCATGCACTCCAAATGCTCAGCCAGTGTCTGCAGAGTTCACACGCACACACACACACACACACACACACACGTACACACGCACACACGCACACATGCACACACATGCACAGAGTCTCGGGGCAGGTGAGGAGCTGGGTTTCCCTTTTCTGTGCAGACGTGGAATAGACTGGCATATGTTCTGAGAAACTACTTGCAGGCGCCCCAAGGCAGGTGCAGCCAGGAGAGCCACATGGGGCTCTGCACCTCTGGAAGTGCCACTTGCCCTTTCCCCCCAAACAATCTACAAACCCACAACCCCCGCCCAGCCAGAGGGCTGGAGGGTATTTTGGCCCAGCAGTTTACTGACTGCTGTAGCTACAAGTGGGTGGGTGGGTGGAGAGAGTGAGAAACCAGCAGAGCCTTAAAGGGCCAGCTGTCAGATCATCAAACCAACTACCCAACCGTTGTTAGGTGGAGAAGTGTGGTTTCAGAGAGCTGTGAACAGCAAGGCAGCTCTCTCTTTAAAATATACTTTTATTGATTTCAGAGAGAGGAAAGGAGAGGGAGATAAAAACATCAATGATGAGAGAGAATCATTGATCGGCTGCCTCCTGCACACTCCCCCCCTGGGGATCGAGTCCGAAACCCAGGCAGGTGCCCTTGACTGGATTCGAACCCGGGGCCCTTCAGTCCACAGTCTTGATGCTCTATCCACTGAGCCACACCAGCTAGGGCGCTCTCTCTGATCTAAGAGGAGGTCAACCTGGGTTCCTGCCGCTGGTCTCCCAGGCACCCCCAGCCACCCAGGCCTGGGATCGCCTCTCTCTTTGCAGGACCCTTGCAGCGTGTGGCCACCCTCATGTGCCAGGTGAGAACACTGAGGCTCAGAGAGGGGAGGACACTCACCTGAAGGCACACAGCTCATGTGCAGCAGAATCAGGGCAGAAACCAGTGTCCTCTGCAGGAAGCCACGCTGCCCCGCACGCCAAGCCGCGCCTCTGCGGACAGAGGAGGCACCTCCTCGGCGCTCACTTGTGCCTCGCATTTCCCGGGCAGGAGCTCAGGCTGGCCAGACTCTGCTATGAATTTCAATTAGGGTTTTTGTTGCCTCTCTCTCTCTCTCTTTCTTTTTAGAAACCTTTCCTTTCCCCCCTTTGGTTCTAAAGGAAGCCTCTGCAAGGTGCATGCCCGTGGAAGGGCTGCTTCTAACCCAGGTGTGAGCTGGAGCCCCATCCTCCCCCGCTCCCCACCGGGCAGACTCAGTGTCCTCCTGGCCGCGGGCCCTGAGAGCAGACACACGAGTCTCCACGGCCTCTCCCTGTGGGCGGCTGGGCTCCGGGCACTCCAGCGAGGAGAGTCAGGTGGCCAGATAAACACAAGGAAGTGGTGGAACCCTCGGAGGGGGCAGAGCCAGGTCTGAGTTGCCTCGTTTTCCAGGCCTAGGGAGGGGTCACATGAGAAACCGGGATGGTGGCTCCTGGGTGAGCTTCTCCGGCAGGGCCCTGAGCCACACTTTTTTACAATTCTTCCTTTATTTTTATGACCTTTTTAAAATTTGTTTATATCTATTTATTTATGTATTGGTTAATCCTCACCAAAGGATATACTTTTCCATTGATTTTTTTTGGAGAGAGTGGAAGGGAGACGGAGAGACACAGAGAGAGAAACATCGATGTGAGACAGACGCATCGATTGGCTGCCTCCCACATGCACCCCGACCAGGGCGGGGAATCGAGCCCGGCAACCGAGGTACGTGCCCTTGACCGGAATCGAACCCGGGACCCTGCAGTCCTCGGGCCGACGCTCCATCCACTGAGCCACACCGGCCAGGGCCCAAGTCACACTGGCCAGGACAGCAGGAGCCCCGGAGGGGCCTGACTCAGCAGGTGTGGGGAGAGACCAGGCCAGGTGCTGCCGGAGGCAAGTGGCAGCTGAGGGAGGGCCCTGGAAGCCCCTGGATGTTGGACCTGGCAGATAAGGGTTAACTGAGAGATAAGGGGGCTCACAGTCCACCGCCACTCCTGTCCGCTGGGAAGATAAGGTCTCTTCTCACCGTTAGGGGTGTCCCTCCTCCGGAGGATCCCCACTTCCACATGCTCCCCATCCTGATAGCAGGCTGCCTTGCATCTTCCACGTGTTTCTAGCTCATTAGATGATTCCGTCAGGGAAGTGCAGTATCTTGTTCAAGGTCAGGCAGGGATGGGGAGAGGCTGAGATGCAAACCTGGATTCTGCTCCTCTAAGAGCTGCCCCCTGCTGCCACGCTGGCACATAATGGGCCGTCCAGAGCGAGGACTGTGCAGTTCTGCACACATGTGTCCAGCACCGATGAAAGGCGGGGTGCGGGTCAGGCCTCGCGGGGCATTCTGAGTGCCCGGAATTTCACGAGGACAGTCAGGGAACATGCTTGGGCACCCCTGGGAGCAGCGCTTAAAGGACCAGAGAGCAGCCGGGCTGGTGTGGCTCAGTGGTTGAGGGTTGACCTATGAACCAGGAGGTCATGGTCGATTCCTGGTCAGGGCACATGCCCGGCTTGTGGGCTCGATCCCCAGTGTGGGGCGTGCAGGAGGCAGCCTGTCAATGATTCTCTCTCATCATTGAAGTTTCTCTCTCTCCCTCTCACTTTATATATATATATATATATATATATATATATATATATATATATATAGATATAGATATAGATATAGATATAGATATAGATATATATTTATTTATTTTTAAAGAAAAGGACCAGCCCTGGTCAGTTTTGCTCAGTGGATAGAGCATCGGCCTGCAGACTGAAGGGTCCCGGGTTCAATTCTGGTCAAGGGCACATGCCCGGGTTGCAGGCTTGATCCCCAGTGGGGGGCGTGCAGGAGGCAGCCGATCAATGATTCTCTCTCATCATTGGTGTTTCTATCTCTCTCTTTCCCTCTCTCTCTCTTCTTCTCTGAAATCCATAAAAATATATTTAAAAAAAAAACAAAGGCCAGAGGACAGCCTCTCTGGCGCAGGCTCCAGGGCCGTCCAGCAGATCTTGGTGTTGGTCAGATCCACAGAGGACACACAGCTGGGAGGGACCGTTCATAGGTCAGAGGACAGAATCTCACAGACTCTTTAAACGAAGGATGAAATTAAGCTGACGGGCAACAAGATGAAATCGGATCGGGGTGGAGCCAGAAGACCCCCTCGCCACTTTGGGGGTGAAGTCTTAGCGGCAGGACGGCTGAGGAGGATTTGGGGGTTCTGTTGACTCTGAGTTCCCCCTGAGTGAAAGGTGTGACCATTGGGCTTTACTGGAGAAGGGCAGGCAGCACCTGGCGCCCTGCTCAGCTCTGGACAACACCGTGGACGAGGGGCTCTGAGTTATGTGGGTGAACTTGAGCCCGGGCTGTGCGGAATGGCGGAAGGACCCACGGATGGGCAGCGTGAGGGCAGAGGAGGGGACTCGGGGGGCAGCACAGTCGTTGTCAGTATCGGGAAGGTTGTCACGTGGCTGACAGCCACTCCCTAAGCATCGCTGCGTGGATCTTCACTCGGTATCACAGGGAGGACTGAGTGCAGATGGCAACTCAGACTGTCCGGGAGCAGGTGGCTGTGGGGGTCGGTGAGGTCTTTGTGTTCGAGCTTTAGCAGGACAACTTTGAGGGGGTTCGTGCATAAGATAAAGTTGGCCTCGGTGAACTTTAATGTGAAATTTTCCAGGAACCCTGGCAGGAGGGCCTCCTGTATCCCACTGGGGGATGTGTCTGTCCCTGGAAGACATGGCCAGGTTGACGGGGACCTCATTAACCCCTCCATCCTACTGGGATGTTCTGCCAGCTCTACCCCAGATGATGGGGCAGCTATGTTCATCTTTTTTTTTAAATATATTTTTTTATTGGTTTCAGAGAGGAAGTCAGGAGAGAGAGAGATGAAACATCAATGATAAAAGAGAACCATGGATCAGCTGCCTCCTGCACGCCCCACACTGGGGATCGAGCCTGCAACCCGGGCATGTGCCCTGACCGGGAATCGAACCGTGACCTCCCGGTTCATAGGTCAACGCTCAACCACTGAGCCACGCCGGCCAGCCAGTTCACCTTTGAACTGTGTGTCAAGTTCTCAGGATTGGGTGTTAGACTGTGGGAGAGATTAACTTTGTGTCAGGGGAAGGCTACCTGATAAGGGAGTCCAGGGTCCACTTTCCCCGAGAGGAGATAAGACCCTCCACCTGATTGCACCCACTGGGGCTCACCTCTTTTGACCCTGAAGTTGCAATGCTGCTCCCACGGGCCCCGAACCTTGACCTGCTCTCCAGGGTCTGTGGTTCTCTAGAAGCCTCCAGTGAAGGTGCTCACATGAGCTTCCACCTGCGGGGTGATCTGAGAGCCAGCTGGGGTGTGGACAGAGAGGAGCTGGCCCTGGAATAGGAACAGGGACGAGCTCTGTGTCCCTCGACACCCAGCCTGCTGGCCTAACCCTGACCACGTTTCCCTGTTACAGCAAGAAGCTTCGACCTGCAGAAGTCCGAGGCCATGCTACGGAAGGTGAGGTCCATTTGCCTCCGGATCCCGCGGCTGCCTCCGTTTCTACCCATCGGAAGCGCACTGGGCTTGAACGTCTTTTGCCCGCCCCGCGCACCTCCATCGCGGCCTGTGGCGTGGCGTGACAGCTCTGAGTGTTAGCCAACCTCTGGGAAAAGTGCATTCCCTTCCCTGGAAACACGGAGCCTTCCTGGGCCTGGGCTGGCCGAGGATGTTCTGCCGAGACCTCTAAAAGAGGCAGGGCCTTTCTTTGCGTTCCTGCCCGTTGCTTTCTCATGACGCACCCCTTCATGCTGTCACCCACGCCTAGATATCTATTAAAAGGTCCCCCTGTCCTGCTTTCCCTTTTTTTAAAAAAAAAAAAAAAAAAAGAAAAGAAATATTTTTATTGATTTCAGAGAGAAAGGGAGAGGGAGAGAGAGAGATCAATGATGAGAGAGAACCACTGATCGGCTGCCTCCTGCACATCCCATACTGGGGATCGAGCCTGCAACCCGCAACCCGGGCATGTGCCCTGACCGGGAATCGAACTGGTGACCTCTCGCTTGCTGGGTCGACGCGCCGCCGCTGAGCCACGCCGGGCTGGGCTCCCTTTTTTAAAGCCCTGATTGTGTGTTTGCAGCACGTGGAGTTCCGAAAGCAGAAGGACATCGACAACGTCCTAAACTGGCAGCCACCAGAGGTGAGGACAGGGGACCCTGGCCCACCCCTCGGTGAGGTCATAAGAGGCCCACAACCTGTGTCCTGAGTCTGTGGGCCTGGAACTCCAGAAGAAAGCTCTGACCATGCCACGTGGGCCCCAATGGTCCCCAGGATGGGTGCCCATTGGCACCCAGGGGCAGGCTGTGGAGGGAGAGCCTGGGGAACCCAGAAGGAGGCCCTGGGGTTTGGGGAAGGTGCCTGCCCCCGCCCGCTGACCAGGCGCCTTCTCCGTGTCTTTGCCCAGGTGGTCCGGCTGTACCTGTCCGGGGGCATGTGTGGCTACGACAAGGATGGCTCTCCCATCTGGTACGACATCGTTGGGCCCCTGGATGCCAGGGGTCTGCTCCTCTCGGCCACCAAACAGGACTTGCTGAAGACCAAGATGCGGGACTGCGAGCGGCTCGTGCAGGAGTGTAACAGCCAGACGGAAAAGGCGAGTAGATTCGCGGGAGAGGCGGTCGGCCACGCAGCAGCAGGGACGTCCCATGGGGACTTACCCACAGCTTCAGGGCTGAGACCTGGCCTCTGGATGGCATAGGCCAGTGACATTGCGAACTCTTAGGGACTGACATATGTTGCCAAATTTTTATTTTTCCCGGGAAGGACTTAAAAATATTTTTTTGCCAGCTACCATGACCATCATTAATCCCCAAAACCATAGGAACGGCAAAAATCTCAGAATGAAGGGCAGTCCTTTAAATGGGGTAGATGTAGCTTTCCAGAGAACTTAACGACATTCCTGGTGTTCTTCTCATTTCCCTGGGCGCCACTGAGATCTTTGTCCTCAGACAAGTGTTTGGGTGTCGCGGGTGCAGATGAGCTAAGGAAGATTCCGTGTTGCCCTAACTCTGCATTTTAAAAAACGCACGGAAATCTGATTTCCTCGCCGAGGAAAGTGCTGGAGGGCAAGCTGGAGCTGCCACTGTGGTCTCTCCTCCTTCCTTCCCCTTCGGCAGCTGTAAAGATCCAAGGACATGGTGCAATCAGCGTGCGGCCGTTTCACCACTGTCACCCCCCACACAGTCACTGAAGGCTGGTGTGTGCAGGCACCCCGCGGGCTGGGGAGGCAAAGAGGCACGAGATTGGAATGCACCCTGGAGGGCTTAGGTTGGACAGAGAGCACCTCTGTGCACGAGAGAGCCGGCCGCACAAAGCCATACGGGCCGAGCGCTCCGTGGTGCTGCCCACGGAGGAACAGGGAGGCCGCCAGGTCAGACTGCAGAGCACGGGGGCCCTCAGATGCCATCTGGATCCTCTCGGGGTTTACTGGCTGAGAACACGGACAACCAAGCAGGCGGGGGCGGCGGGGGGCTGGGGGGGGGGCTGCCTGGGTCACAGTGGGGTCCTGGGATGCTTATCTCCATTGGGAAAACCCGGGCCAGGTGCCAACGCTGCAAAGGTGAATTCGACCAAGTCCCTGGAAGAGCTCTAGGCCTTTTTTTTGTTTTGTTTTGTTTTTAAACGTATTTTTTTTTTTATCGATTGCAGAGAGGTAGGGAGAGGGAGAGAGAGACACAGCAATGATGAGAGAGAACCACGGATCGGTTGCCTCCTGAACGCCCTACACTGGGGATCGAGCCGCAACCTGGGCATGTGCCCCGAGTCGGGAATTGAACCGTGACCTCCTGGTTCACAGGTCGACGCTCAACCACTGAGCCACGCGGGCCCGGCGAGAGCTCTAGGCTTTTTGGGAAGGGAGACACCAAGCCCACTTGATCTGGGGAAGAGGTGAGGCCTCCCTCAGCCAAGCGCTGTGGATAAGAGTAGCCGGATGAAGCAAGGCAGCACCGCTCCAGGCCGGAGGGACCGCGTTGAGCAAAGGCCTTGCACGCCATGGCCCAGGCAGCTGTAGAGTGCGCGGCAGGGGACGGCAGGGGGTGAGGCTGAAGGGGGAGCGGGGAGCAGCTCGCTAGGGCCCTGCCCATATCCCCATATCCGGCTGCAACAGGAGCACGTGATGCAATCAGCGTTTGCCCTGAACTGGGTGGGCTCCTGCGGTGGGTGCCTGCCGGTGACTTTCTGCTCCCTGTGCCCTGCAGTTGGGGAAGAAGATAGATAGCATCACCATGATTTATGACTGCGAGGGCCTTGGCCTCAAGCATCTCTGGAAGCCGGCTGTGGAGACCTACGGAGAGGTGAGGGGCAGGACTGGGGAGGCGATGGGGGGGGGGGCGGGCAGAGAGTAGGGGAGTGGGCCCCTCTGCTGGGATGCTCTGTGGGTGGGCGAGGCGATGGGGGCACAGGCTGGCCTGGAGGAGGCGGGGCCTCTCACACTGGCCCGGAGGTCTGCGCCCCACAGACTCGCTGCTTTGTTCCCACAGTTTCTGTGCATGGTTGAGGACAATTATCCCGAAACACTGAAGCGCCTCTTTGTCATTAAAGGTAAGTGGGGACCTCCGCGTGAGGAAGTCGCAGGCAGATTCGGGAGAGTGACACGCAGGGAGCCGGAGCAGGGAAGCTGAGGGCCCTTGACGTGCGCAGGCGGCTTTCCGGTCCACACAGCGTTTAGGATGCACCGGTGCCCCCCGGCCAGCCAGCCGGGGGAGACCCACGCGACTCTGCCCGCCGTGCAGAGGGCGAAGCTGGAAATGAAAGAGGTGCCTGTGCGGAGCTTCACGCCCTGGGCTGCCACGTGGGCTCCAGGGCGCTAGGGCACGTGCAGGCTGACACAGGGCGCTCAGGGCGACGCTGTTGGGGACAGAGCGGGTGCTGCTTTCAGCCTCACGCTGTCCGCCTCTGTTCCAGCCCCCAAGCTGTTTCCTGTGGCCTTCAATCTGGTCAAACCTTTCCTGAGCGAGGAAACGCGCAAGAAGATCATGGTCCTGGGAGGTGAGTGGCCTGGACGCTCTCGGCTCTGCCTGGGATAGCTTTAGAGGGAGGGCCACAGCCACCAGGGTGGACAGTCCCTCTGCTGCTCTGGTGGCAGCGGGGCCTGGGAGCAGGCTGGGGCTGGGCTAGGGTCTCCATATCTGTTTTCTTTCTTTTAAGTGTATTTTATTTAGTATTGTTAATCCTCACCCGAGGATATTTTCCCATTGACTTTGAGAGAAAGGGGAAGAGACGGGGAGAGAAAGAGAGAGAGAAACATCGGTCTGCTGCCTCCAGCACAGGCCCCAACCAGAGCCGTGGGACATGCCCTTGACCGGAATCGAACCCGGGACCCTTGAGTCCGTGGGCAGACACTCTATCCACTGGGCCAAACCGGCTAGGGCTTCCTATCTGCTTCCAGAAGAGCCTTTCTCTCAGGCAGTCTAGGAGGAGGTGCTGAGCCCAGCATCGTAGATTCAAAGGCATTGCCATCAAGGAGCTAACAGTGCAGCAGGAGAGAGAAGACCTTGGAGAGGAAGCGATGATACAAACTAGAGAAGGTGCTAGCGATGGCGCGGAGAAGGTGCCACAGGTCACGGGAGCAGAGGTTGCCTTTAGCTGGGGGGCCACTCGCTGAAAGCCCTTACCAGGTGCCAGGCACCAGACGAGGTGCCAAGGCTACAAAGGTGCATTGGACCCGGTCCCTTGCAGCGCTCTAGGCCTCTTGGGGCAGGGAGTCACCAAGCCCACTTGATCTAGGGAGGAGGTGAGGCCTCCCTCGGCCGAGCGAGCGCCGTGGGAAAGAGTGGACGGATGAAGCAAGGCAGCGTGCTTCCCGGCAGAGGCAACAGCATTGAGCAAAGGCCTCGCGCCCATGGCACCGGCAGCCTGTAGAGTGCAGGGCAGGGGATGAGGCTGAAGAGGGAGCCGGGAGCAGGTCACGGAGAACCCGGTCTGAGCGGCTGGGCCGTGACTCTGCAGGCCACGGAGCCAGCGCGGAGTTCTGAGCAGGGGAGCACCGGGTCAGATCTTCCATGGAGACACGTCTCACTGGGGAGATGGTGAAGGGCAGATACCGGCTGGCCTCTGTGGCCACAACCCAGGCAGCAGGTGTTGCAAGCCGGTGCGGGGGCGGGGGCAGTGGAGACTGCGAGGAGCGGAGGACGGACCAAGGACTTCTCTGGGAAGTAAAACAGCAGCCCTCAAACAATGGGATGTAGGAAAGGAGGAAGAGAAACCGAGAATGACGTCCTCGTGTCTGGCATGAGTTGTCTGCCTAGTGCGGTCGCTCTGACGCAATGAGGCCAATGGAGGGAGACAGGGGAAGAATGAGCTCGAGGCTGAATTTCAAGAGAGTGTGAGAGCCCGGCCGGTGTGGCTCAGTGGGTGAGCGTTAACCTAGGAGCCAGGAGGTCACGGTTCGAATCCCGGTCAAGGGCACCTGCCCGGGTTGTGGGCTCGATCCCCAGTCGGGGGCATGCAGGAGGCAGCCTGTCAATGATTCTTTCTCATCATTGATGTTTCTATCTCTCTTTCCCTCTCCCTTCCTCTCTGAAATCAATTAAAAAAACATTAAAAAAAAAACAACACAAAAAGAGTGTGAGATATACAGACATTGGGGATACTTGAGCCTGAAGCTGAGGCGAGAACTCCAGCCTGGAGATGTGGGAGCCATCAAATGCAGGCAGCAGCGAAGACCTTGAGAACAGAAGACTGCCCCCCAGGAGAACAGAGGCTGAGCACTGGGGGCAGCCAAGCTCGAGGGCGGGCAGAGGGAGAGGAGTCCAGCAGGGAGACGGAGACGCGATCGATCGTGGAGGTGGGCAGAGAAATAGGTGGGCAGAGGTTGGGTTCGTAAGGAGGCAGGGCGCACGGCAGGGCAGGGCGCACGGGAAAACAGCAGCCAGGGCCCAGCCGGGAGCCCGTTTCGCTGGAGCGGGAAGTGGCGCGGTGGGGGAAGGGGCCAGGAGGGTAGCTCTGGGACTCGGTCCATCATGGGAGACTCAAGGCCACCTCTGGACGTGAGCGTGGGCGTGGGGAATGGGGATTCGGGCGGTTTCTCAATGTTCACCTTTCGGCAACACGTTGCAAGTGGAGAATTTCCAAGTGTGTGCCGGCGAGGCCTGGGGGTGGAGTGAGGCAGTCAGGAAAGCCCGGGGCTTCTAGGTTCTGGTCTCGGCTCTGCCCCTTGGCGCCTCAGTGCCTCTCCCTGTGAGATGGGAAGAATTCCCCCTCTCTGATCCCACCTCTGCCCTGAGCTGGGGGAAGACCTAGAAAATCCCGCCAAGGCTCGGGTGGTTTGGGCATCTGGGCTGCCGCCTCCCACCGAGAGCATGAGACAGTTAGGTTTCCTGGCAGCACGGGCGTGGAGGAGGTGCAGTCTGTTCTCCCACCCACACCTAAAACCCTCTCAGCCCAACCCGCCTGCGGGCCAAGGCACAGGCTCTTCGCCAGGGGAGGGAAGACAGCCACTCGGGCCTCTTGCTAGAGCTCGGCGGCACAGGTGACACCGCCCGGAGACCACAGGGGTTGCGCGGACTCGGGCCCCTGCCACCCCCCGGCTGCGAGGCCCCGGACGGCCTCTGCGGGTTCCAGCAGGCGTCGGTGGCGGAGTCCTCCGGGCTGGTACCCCGTGACTTGGAGGTGCTGCCTTTCTATGGCTTCTGGCGTCAGCATGGAAAGGTCTCCACTGTCAAAATATTGTTCTTGGCTGGTATTCGTCGCGGACTTTGGGATGGCAGAGACGTGGTTCGCAGCATCGGTTGCACTAGAGTCAAACTCTCCTAGTCAGGAAAGGGCTTGGTTACAAAAAAAAAAAAAAAAAAAAAAAAAAAAGAGCCAAATCATTGGCAGCTAAATGATCTAAAAAAAAAAAAAAAAAAAATCAGGAGCTGATGTGAAATCCTGGCCGGGGTTGAGCCAAGAGAACCCATGTTAAGGGATCGCCCTACAGTGATGCGTGCATTCATTCAGTCACAACTGAGCACGCTGTGTGTAGCGAAAGTGGGGAGGAGGGGGGGCGAGGTGCATGGTGTGCCTGCACATGCTGTTCCCTCTGCAGGGCGTGCCCTTCCCTCCTTGCTTTGTTCTCTCCCTGTCGCACTGCAAAGGTGTGCATCCCCTCCCTGGGAGGGATGATCCACTCTCGCACGTGCAGGGCCCTTTAAGTACCCTCTCAAGGTCACGTCACTCCCACCAGAACCTGGCCAGAGGCCATGGACCCAGGTCCCCTGACTCCTGGGCAGGGCAATCCTCAGGGCCAGGGCTGCCCCTGAACAGGGGAATGTGCTGTGGGCACGTGGGTGCTCCGAATGCCTGTGTTTTTTTGGGGGGGGGGTTGGAGGGGGCGGATGGTTGTTGACTTTTTCCTGCCTCTTCGGTGTGGACTGTGGTGACCCTTCTTTCTCCTTCCTTCCCTCCCCTGCCAGCAAACTGGAAGGAAGTTTTGCTGAAATATATCAGCGCCGACCAGGTGCCTGTGGAGTATGGGGGCACCATGACCGACCCCGATGGAAACCCCAAGTGCAAATCCAAGGTGCAGGCCCCAGGGGGCTGGAGGTGACCGGGGAGGCGGGCCCCCCGAGGCACACCCCGGCTCACGGCACGCCCCGTCTCTAGATTAACTGGGGGGGCGACATCCCCAAGACCTATTACGTGCGAGACCAGCTGAAGCAGCAGTACGAACACAGCGTGCAGATCTCCCGCGCCTCGTCCCACCAAGTGGAGTACGAGATCCTCTTCCCGGGCTGCGTCCTCAGGTAGGCAGGTTCCGGATCCTTCCAGGAGGCCCGAGCCCGCCCGGCAGCCACAGGCGCGGGTGGCCCGGCTCGGGTGGGGAGCAGCCCCAGGGCGGCCCTGGGACCCCGGAGATTCCCTACTCGCGTCAGACAGGGCGGCTGTCCCGCGCAGGTGGCAGTTCACGTCGGAAGGCTCGGACATCGGTTTTGGCATTTTCCTGAAGACCAAGTCGGGGGAGCGGCAGAAGGCGGGCGAGATGACGGAGGTGCTGCCCAACCAGAGGTACAATGCCCACCTGGTGCCCGAGGACGGGAGCCTCACCTGCAGCACCCCTGGCATCTGTAAGTGTCCCTGTCTTGACTTGAAGCTCCTGCCCCTTGGCGCCTGCCTGGGAGGCCCCGCTCTCTCCAGAAACGGAGGCTCTCAGGCTGTTAGAACTGCAAGCGCAACTCCCATCCGCGCGACCCTCCCCTGCGCGGGCTCACGACTTGCTCAATAGCGGGGTTAGTAGCTGGTTAATAGCAGGGTGGGACTCCCGCCTGGTCCTACCGGGTAGCCGTGAGTCACAGGGCTGGGTGATGACAGGGACCGTCTCCCGTCTGGTCCAGGTCTGAGTTTGTGACTGCGATCAGACATCGCTTGGGAATTCTTCCCCACACGTCAGAGAGGCAGGACTGGCTGGCGGGGGTGTAGGGGTCACAGGGTGAGCAGGGTCCGGGAAAGCCCAGCCTTGACCCCTCGGAGCGTTCACTCGCCTCCAGGTCGCACAGCATGTGAACAGGAAGTTTAACGCCAAGAGGCGTGAGAATGGCCGAGGGGCATTTGAAAAGGTCTTGCACCTCGCTCAGCTTGGCAATATCGATTAAAATTCCCTTGGACTCGGCAATTCTACGTCTAGAAATTTAAGCCTACAGAACCATCGACACAAAGGTGTAGGATGTGCTTAGCAACCTGGAAACTGGCAATACCTCTAATGGCCTGAGGTCTTGTTAAATAAATTATGGTCCATCCACACAGTGGAGTATAATATACCCATTAATGAGAATAAGTTGACGTGTAAGATGACTCATACATGTTAAAAAAAATAAAGCGTGAAGCATAGCATACACAGTACACACTCACGTTGGTTACTGAAAAGTGTGTACGTAGGAAAGAATTCTGGGGAATCTATGCGGCCGCTCACGGTAGTTCTCTTTGGCCTGGTAGGAAGCTTAGAGAATCGTTCATTTTTTACCACCATGGCAGGTCCTCAAATAACAATGTTTTGTTCAATGTTGTTTCATGATAATGTTGGTAAGAAAAAAAAATTCCCAGCCGGGACCACTGTCTGTGTGGTGTTTGCATGCTGTCCCCGTCTATGTGGGTTTCTCCGGGGACTCGGGATTTTCCCACATTGCAAAGGTGGATACGTGAGGCCGGTGGTGTGTCTCAATTGTGCCAGGAGAACGAGTGTGTGTGAATGTGCCCTTCACTGGAATGGAGTTGGCTCACACCATGTGCCCTGGGCTGGGGAGAGGCTCTGGTCTCCAGTGAACCTGGACTGAAATGAGCTAGTTGGAAGATCATTATCTTACTTTATTTTTATTAATCTATTAAAAATATATACATGTATATATATTTTATTGATTTCACAGAAGGGAGAGGGAGAGAGGAATACAAACATCAATGATGAGAGAGAATCACTGATGGGCTGCCTCCTGCAAGCCCCCTACTGGGGATCAGGCCTGCAACCCGGGCACGTGCCCTGATGGGGAATCGAACCGTGACCTCCTGGTTCATAAGTTGATGCTCAACCACTGAGCCACCGCCCATCAGGCTATTAATCTTTCTTAAATGTGTGTATAGCTCACATTTATTTCAATGTTTATTTAATATTAGAAGTGGCTGGGGTATTTAATTTAGAATGTTGGTGATATTTTTTTTGTGAACAGAAACATGCTGTACAAACTACACTGAATGGCCAGCTTATTATGATCTCTGAACGCAAAATAATCTGGCCACTCAGTGTATATCCTATATAATAAAAGGCTAATATGCAAATTGTCCCCTCGACCAGGAGTTCGACCAGCAGGCAGGCCGGCCAACCGCCCACGTCCCCTCCCCCTGGCCAGGCTGGCCGGACCCCACCCATGCACGAATTCATGCACTGGGGCTCTAATATATATATATATAAACACTGAGTGGCCAGATTATTATGCGTTCAGAGATCATAATAATCTGGCCACTCAGTGTATATCAACATGCCTATGGTAGAACTGGTTTCCTTATACGTTGTGTCAGAGCTCAGGGGTTAGGCGTGGAAAACCAATGAGTTAAACCTGACAGCTAACTAGTCCTCAAGCAAGTGACTCAACCTTCCCGGGCTTCAGTTTCCTGACGGCCACGGTGGGGATCCGGTTCCCTACCTCAGAGGGGCCCATGATGGTTACATGTGATGAGGTCTCGGTAGCACTTAGCGTGATGCCTGGCACACAGCAGGCCCTCCACACACCTCAGCCACCGTTGTCGGCATCAGGGCAAGACCTGGGGGAGAAGGGCCGTCCTGGAGACAGAGCCGCCGGTGGGAGGAGCCCTGGGCTCCATCTCCATAGCAGCGCCACCAGGGTCTCCGCCCTGCAGCTCTCCTGGCCTCTGTGCTTGTCTACACCAGCACCCCAACCTCGGATTCTGTATCCTCGCCCACATCCTGGGCAACTCCAGTCTCTGCCGCCACCTCCTCACAGATGCTCTGTGATACGGCTCCCCAGGGAGGAGAGTGTTCTTGTCAGTGAGCAGCTGGGTCCCGGGAGAAGGCATAGACTGTACATGCGCTTCAGCAAGAACAGGCTCAGCATCGGCCCGGTTACGGCCATCCGCAGAGCATATGTCATTGTGTACATATACGCTTGACTTTCTTTCTTAAAAAAACAAACAAACAAAAAAAAAACACGTTTTTATTGATTTTATTTTGTTTTTTAAATATTTTTATTGATTTCAGAGAGGAAGGGAGAGGGGGAGAGAGACAGAAACATGAATGAGGAGAGAGAATCACTGACCGGCTGCCTCCTGCACACCCCCTACTGGGGATCGAGCCTGCAACCAGGGCATGTGCCCTGACCGGGAATCAAACCGTGACCTTCTGGTTCATAGGCCAGTGCTCAACCACGGAGCCACACCGGCCAGGCTGTTTTTATTGATTTTAGAGAGAGAGGAAGGGAGAGGGAGAGGGAGAGAAACATTGATGAGAGAGACAAACATCAGTGGGCTGCCTCCTGGTTCATAGATTGACGCTCAACCACCAAGCCACGCCAGGTGGGCTCTCTGAATGTTTTGAGCAAGTGCCCCTAAATAGTTAGGTTTTCCTCTTCTTAAAACTCGGGGAGTGAGCCCGAGCAAGAAATCTTAATCTGGGGTTTAGGGGCTCCCCAGAGCAGTCATGATAAATCTTAAAGAACCAACACCTCCCCCTTTATAACAATAGTATCTTACTGTCCCTTTGACTATCCTGAAATATAATAACTCACACAGATAATTTTTTAAAAAATCAATATCATCTCCTTATTTGGAGAAATTAAAGGAAGCTAATTTAGAATACAGGGTGTCCCCCAAAATGTATACACACACTTGGAGTAATTATTAATTCCAATGGGTTAAATCTGTAAAGAAACAGCCACTGAACTGTCTGTCGGTGGCTAAGTGTGTACACGTTTGCAGGGGGATACCCTGTATCTATTTCTCAGTACATAAATGAGAGGGCATGATTATAGCCAATCTCTTCAGATTGGCACCTTTCCCAGTGGGAACTCTGCCCAGGAGGGTCCATGATGGGCCCCAGAGGATCTGAGACTGTGTGAAAATTTCACCTCCTGATGAAAGCATCAGATTCTCAAGGGGGTCAGCCCCCAGCAAACGTTAAGGAGCCCTCGCCTGGAGGATCTCTGGGGGCTCTCCGAGTCTGTGACTACAAGATTAGCGTCCAGATGAACCATGCAATTCAGGAACTCCGCTTCCCTTGGGCCTGGGCCGCAGAACAGCCCCTCCCTTGCTTCCGAGGCAGAATATCACGCGAGGCAGGGCCATCGCGATGGTGCTTGGTCCGAGAGCGCGAAGCCTCCTCTAGTACAACGGAGCCTGGTTGCTAAGGCTTTGTCATCCACGGCAGAGAGGAAGCACCCCTCTTTCCCGAGGGATTATGGGTCCTGAGAGACCTCTGGCAAAGAGAACCAGTGACTAATCTTCACTTCACACCAGGGAGATGGAGGGTGGTGTATCTACCCTCAGTCTAAACCACGCATCCGATCTAGGGGCCGGGAAGGGGCCAGGTTAGGTGTCGGGATGGAATGCACAGTCTGTCTGTCTGTCTGTTGTTTGTTTGCGCTGGGAAAAGTGAGAGAAGGCCAGGGTAGGGAAGGGGCAGGGCTAGATGTTTTGTTTTCATACTCTGTTCTCTCGAAGGGGTATTTGACCGAAATGGAACAGACTCCCCAGAAAAGGGGGTTGGGTTAAAAGCGGTCTGCCCCATTTCCTCTCCCCAGAGGAAACCACTCCTAACAGGTCTTCTCTATCCCCTTATCGAAGAGCCCTGTCCCTTGAGAAGCATCAAATGTCGCCCTAAGACGCAGGACATGCACACACACGTATCCATTCACGTCTGTCATTCAGTGTACGTGGGGAGGAATCTTTGAAATTGTAACACTTGTCACAGGGTTTGAGAAACATTCCTTGCAGACAAGAGCAGGCGTGTTCCGGGTGGTATGGCCCCATGCAAAAGCCTCCCTTTCGGAACAGGCACCCGAGTAATATCACCCAGGAGCCTTGGGAGGGCAGGTAGACAGAAGCAAAGCCCAAACTTATTTTCATATCTATATGAACCCAAATGTTACCAACTATTCGTCATGTTCCGCAACATTTTACTTATTTATCTATTCTGGCCAAAGGATAAACTGTGGACATTTCCCCCCCAGGCACTTCTTAGGAGGCTAACTTCTTTCTTTTACCATCAGAACAGTATTTCATCATATGGATTGCAATATAAACTTTTTAAGCAATTCTCCTTAGAACACCGGAGCTTTCCCAAGCGTTTCGTCTCCCAAACAGGGGTGCAATGCGCATCTTTGCCCATGGATATTCCCGTGGGATACATTCCTGCTTCAAAGCGTTTGCACACTTTACCTTTTGTCAGAAACGGGACAGGGCAGGGCCTTCCAGGGCCCAAGTCAGGCAGCCATTCGGACCAGAGGGAAATTCCAGTTCGATCACTTCCTCACCGTGTGACACAGTGACCTCCTTTTTTATAGGATGTAAGACAGGACTCATGCTGAACTCATAGTTATTTTGAGAAATAGTGAAATAACACAGATAGATCACCAACCCAGTGCTGACTCACATAAAGAGCAATCCTTACCATTACTCTGATTAATGTAACAACAACTGCTGCTATGAACGCTGCTCCTCACCTTTATTGATGTCAGAGAGGAAGGGAGAGGGAGACAGAGAGAGAAACATCAATAATGAGAGAGAATCATCGATAGGCTGCCTCCTGCACAACCCCCATTGGGGATCTAGCCCGCAACCCGGGCATGTGCCCTGTCCGGGAATCGAACCCAGACCTCCAGGTTCATAGGTCGATGCTCAAACCGCGGGGCCGTGCCAACTGGGCTCTTCTCCTCACATTCAAGGCCCAGTTTAAGCTCTTAACTCCTCTAAAAGGCCTTTCACATAACTTCACTCTACAGGGCGCTCTCTTTCCAAGCTTTACAGAAGTGGTTCTCGCTCACTCATCTGGCACTTGGCATGTTCTATGGAACACTTTGTCCATCCAGCTAGACGCATTTGCAGAAGGTGAAGGGCCACTTCTTATGCTACCATCATCCTCAGTACCTACTACCACACGGCCTTGCTCAGTCAACAAAGCTCGCTGTCCCCACGCCCTTGGCCAGGATCGCCTCAATGTCCTGTTTTCTGCCTCCCCTCAGATGTCCTGCGGTTTGACAACACCTACAGCTTCATTCATGCCAAGAAGGTCAGTTTCACCGTGGAGGTCCTGCTTCCAGACAAAGCTTCAGAAGAGAAGATCAAACAGATGGGGGCGGTCACCTCAATGTAATGCCTCCTCCCACAGCAGGCCTGGCTCCCTCAGTGTCTCCCTGTCAGTTTCTATCCCCTGTCGCAGTCATTTTTCCAGCACCCTGATGCCCAAAGGAACTGGGGCTAGAAGAAAGACCTCCGCTTGAATCTGGGGAGTTTTCATTTCAGGATTAGAAAGAGGGAGCAGAGCAGGAGGGGGGTCTCCTGGCCTTTCAAATTACTAAGGAGTCCCCAGGGGCTGGGCACTGTGATGAGATCTGTTTGTCCTGAAAAATGTGCCTATAGCACCCACCTGTGACAGCTGAGACAAGGAAGGGGGTCCCATGGGGTGGCAGCAGGGAAGAAACTGGAAGAGGGGAGAGACTGAAACGTAACATTTCGGCGAGGCCAGCAGCAGGGGAGAGGAACTTGCAACCAAATGAATCCGTAAGCCTAGAAGATCATAATGAGCAGCAGCAAGGAGTTGCTGGAGTTACGCCGGGGGTCAGAGGCGCTTCTAAACTCTCTATCACTGAGGCTGGGGTCTTGGGGCTCCCCCCCCCCACCCCATCTTATTTGGTGGCCCACAGTCGGCATAGAGCTTCTCACTCAGGGGTACACAGCGGGTCTTCCCCTCACCTTGAGAACTTCAGCAACTCCGGAGTCCCTACAGCTGCCGATTTAATTACTAATGATTGTCATTGATTCAGAGCTTCCCGGGACAGTGAGCTTTGGGACCCAGCCACTGTCCTCCAATGCAAACAAAGCACAGGGAATTACCTCCAAGGATCCCAGCTCTGGGGAGGGAAGGGAGGCTCGGGATGGGTGAGAGCCTCCCATTGAGTAACCCTTCATGTGGGCACCCCACACAAAAATGGCAGGTGGGATCCAGACAGTAGAACTCAGTGAGGGCATTGCCAGTCTGGGCCTTCCACGGTGCCCGCCGATCCGCTCCCTGACGGACCTGAACAAAGCCTTGGCAGTTCCCATCTCTGGGAGAGGCATATGGTGGGTGCCATGGGTTCCTAGTGCCTGACGGAGAGGCTGCCCGGGCAGGTGGCCAAAGGCAGGGCCAGCATCTGGGAGAGCCAGGGGCTGGGGGCTGCCCCACCACAAACAGCCTCGCAGGCCCTGGGCCTCTCCACCCACGGCGACAAGCAGGGATGGCCATGGGGCCGCTCAGCGACCAGGAGCTGAAGGGCAAGGACCCTTCGAGCAACCATAGCACTTATCCCAATCCCACGTCCTGCAAACGCAAACCAGGTCCTGGGCTGCAGAGAGGCACAGAACACGAGAAGGCAGCCCAACCTGGGGAGCTGGTCTGGCGAAGCGGGAGGGAGCAGGAGGCGGGGGGGCCCTGAGCCCGCATGGGTCCCAGCCAGAACCTTCAGGAGGACATCCCGACCTTGGTTTACAACGCTCTGTTAGGAAAATTAACCAATGAATAAAGCAACGTTCAATGCACAGAAAGTGGAAGTCAATGCCTACCGCCTCGTTCTTCGCTGCTCACTCACCACCCAGAGCCCTGAGCTTAGCGACATCTATCCGCCAGTAGGCAGGGCGCATGCGCAGAAACCACCCTCGGCTCTTCTCTGGCGTGCGCTTTCTGGCGCCCAGCGGCCAACTCGCCTCCTGATTGGCCTACCCGGTGGGCTGTCTTCCGCCATCTTTGCTAAGGGCACTAAGAGTGCTCTGGTCGCCTTCACGGTCAGGGCGGAAGCCCCGCCCCACTCCGGTTTCAAAGTGTGCGCAGGGCGCCAGGCGGTTCTTGCGCGCCGACACACGTGGGTCTGGCGAGCGCGCGGTGCCCGCGGTGGGCCCGAGTAGGGAGGGAGGCGGGGGAGGAACGGTCACGTGGTATTAGGGACCGTCTCCTAATTCTGCGCCTGCACTGCTAGTGATTCAGGGGCCTGGGTATCCCTTTGAGCGCTGAGCCCGGCTTCCCGAGAGGTCACCGCTGACCAGGCTGCCGAACACGACCCCACCGAGACAGCGACGCCCAGGGCAGAAAATGGGACCCTCAGTAGGGAGTCAGTAGTCTTCATTTTCCCCAATATTATTTAGTGATAATAAAAGCTAATGCTTTAAAGAATGTCTACTGGGTACCACACACCTCTACTTACAAAGAAATAATCTGTGCAAAGCGCTTGGAAGAGAGCCTGGTACACGTGAGCACACAGTAAACATTAGTCTTTTTTTTTTTTTTTTTTTTTTTTAATAGCAGTAGCTAACAGGTAATAGGTGACACAACTGGGACTGGAATCCAGGACTGCCTGTCTTTAATGGCTGTGTCTTTGCTTGCTCTACTCCCCCCCCCTCCCCTCCCACCCCCCCCCCAAAAGATTCAGGAAGCTGCTCTGATTGCTTACATGGGTAAACTGAGGTTCCTCAGGGGAAGAGTTCCTCCTTAGTCATCACTACCCCCCCCCAGCCCCCTCATTCTATTCTGCTCATTTCCCTGAAGTCTTGCACCACAATTCTGGTTCCCTGGCCTCATGATTCATTCATTCATTCATTCATTCATTCATTCAAGATCCTGCCCCCAAGAGGTTCTGTCTAGTTTTCATACTGATCCAGTTTAGATGTCAGTGCTGACAGATGATCATGGCAACGTGTCGGGAAGGGACTTCGGAGCCCAAGTATCCATCTCGCCAGGGTGCCCCCCACTCACTCTCCCAGGCTCACGGACTGAGGTCTTAAGAGCACAGGATCTGAAGCCAATCCCGGCTTCGCAGCGTAGCAGCTGTATGACCCGGGAAAAGCGCCCCATCTTTTCTGAGCCTCTGTTTCCTCATCTGTAAAGTGGGGGTCACAGGTTGAGGGGAGGGTTTAAGGAAGCAATCTGTCTACAGTCTTTTCCCAGTAAAGTCTTTAGCTGTTAGTCTTTGGCCAACAGTCTGGCCAGTAGTAAACACAGCCAAAGATGACCTGTTATTCGTCGTCGTCCCCGGAGCGAACGCCGGGGTATACCCTGATTAAGAAATGAATCAAGTGAGCCCTAACCGGTTTGGCTCAATGGATAGAGCGTCGGCCTGCGGACTCAAGGGTCCCAGGTTCAATTCTGTCAAGGGCATGTACCTTGGTTGCAGGCACATCCCCAGTGGGGGGTGTGCAGGAGGCAGCTGATCGATGTTTCTCTCTCATAGATGTTTCTAACTCTCTATCCCTCTCCCTTCCTCTCTGTAAAAAATCAATAAAATATATTTAAAAAAAAAAAAAGAAATGAATCAAGTGAGGCTCCAAGAAGTACAGAAGCTTGAGGTCACACGGCGATGACGTGTAGCTGGGAAGGACAGGATCTTCCATTTGAACGCCGGCCTCTTTGGCTCCCAAACTACATTCAGTCCTGGGAGAGGATCGTGCCAGCCCTCTAAACCCCTAGAAAACGTGACGAAACCTGTAAAATCCAAGCCTGGGAGAGGGGCTTTGGTGCGCGGGGGAATTTACAGACGCTCCCTGCTTTTGGTGACGGCACCACCTGTCCTTCAGTCGGGGACCTTCAGTCCGTCCCTCCACCTTGGACCGGAGGGTTTGGGGAAGCTGAAGCGGCAGTGGTGGCCGGACCGGCTGCCGTGGCCGGCGCCTCCGCGGAAGGGCCATGTCGGAGTCGTCCCCGCAGGGTGCTGAGCGCGACCTTTTCCGGGACACGTGGGTGCGATACCTGGGTGAGAGCGGGGGCAGGGGTCACCAGGGGCACGGCGACTCCCCCACCCTGTAGCTGGGGAAGCAGGGCTCACTGTTTGCCAGTTCATATGCCAGTTCTGGGTCCCGGAGAAGGCGGGAGGATCTTAGTTCTCATGCTGCCCAGACCAGAGATTGGGCTCAGAGAGGGTTAGGTACTTGCCCAAGGTCACACAGCTCTGGTTGGCCCAGCCCTGCCTTTGGGGGTTGGGGTGGGGGGGGCGCAGTGGGTCTCTACTGGTCCTGTCTCCCAGATTGAAGCTCAGGCCCTACTTGGAGAAATGGGGTGAGCCGGTTGCCTTCTCTGACATGCCGGGGCACTGGAGCCCGAGTACCTGGACCCCCATCCCAGCTTCTCCCTGGCTCTGTCCGAGCTCAGCTTCCTCCTGGGAAAAAGGGATGGACACAGGGCCTCTCCCACCCGGTGGTAGTTGTGAGGGTAGAATGCCGTACAGCACAGAAAGGCCTGGCACCTGGTGAGTGCCCTTGGTCAGTCTGTGGCTGCCTGTTCCCCCATTCGCGCAGAAGCTTCCAGAATCCCGACTGGGAAGGAAGGCGAGCGAGTGATCATGGTGACTGCACTCAGCTCTCCCACGGTGGCCCTAGCGTTGAGGTAGGCATCCTGGGTGGCCGTTTTCTAGGTTCGGAGAGACCCGATCCCTTGTCCAAGGTCATCCAGCTTCTGTGGTGCAGGCTGGGGCTAGAACCAGCCGGCCGGAGTGCCCCCTGGTGGAACCATCGCTGCTCCCCGGAATTAAATGTCCCCTTCCGCCCAGGCTACGCCAATGAGGTGGGGGAGGCCTTCCGCTCCATGGTGCCCGCGGCGGTGGTGTGGCTGAGCTATGGGGTGTCCAGCTCCTACGTGCTGGCTGATGCCATTGACAAGGGCAAAAAGGCAGGAGAGGTGAGTGCGAGCCTGCCCCTCGACACCCCTCCCAGGCCATTCCCCTGGAGCGTTAGTCCACAGCCTTGCCTGGGATACCCTCACTGTGGTAAAGCATGTGGACAGTCCCTACGCAGTCCTGTTTGTAGGATAGTGTACCGCGCCCCCCAGCCCTGCATGTGACATTTGTTTATACCCAAGTCCTGCATGTGGGCAAGTCTACCCCCAGCACAAAATGTGGTATATGGTATAGTCCAGAACCCAATACTCAATACCAGCAGGGTTTGTCCCAGCTCCCCCTCCCCCCTCTCCCCCCCTGCACTCCACCTCCCCCTACTTCCCTCTCCCTGGTTCAGCCTCATGCCACAGGGTGCCCTGGCTCTGCCGCTGCCGAATTCAGTTTCTCTTGTGCCCACCAGGTGCCAAGCCCTGAAGCCAGCCGCAGCACCAGGGTGACGGTGGCTGTGGTGGACACCTTCGTGTGGCAGGCTCTGGCCTCTGTGGCCATCCCAGGCTTCACCATCAACCGTGTGTGTGCGGCCTCTCTCTACGTCCTGGGCACTGCCACCCGCTGGCCTCTGGCTGCCCGCAAGTGGACCACCACGGCCCTGGGACTGCTGGTCATCCCCGTCATCATCCACCCCATCGACAGGTGGGCACTGCTCCCGGCCTCAGGGTCATTCTCTCTGCAGATGGAGAGAAGCCCTGGGAGGCAGGGGTGGACCCACTTTGCACAGAACAATCGCAGCAAAGGCAGGGCTGGCACGCGGGGCTCCAGAGGTAGAAAGGTCAGGCTTTGCCCTTGGCATATGATCTGGCAGGTATTTTGGCAGTGAAGGCAGGGGCCGGAGGTGCCTGGAGGATATAGGACACAGGACAAGCAAATTCCCAGAAAAAACACACAAACAAACACGAAGTGTTACAAAACAACCAGAGGCAGGCGGGAGCAGGTGCACCCTGGAGGGTTTTAGTAACAGAAATAGGAATTGTTTTGTGAAACTGAAAATTCATTAACCTGCTTTCAGGCATGGCTGGATCTAGGCACCCAAATGATGTCATTAGGGGTCTGGGTCTCCCCACCTTGCTGCCCTTCCCCCCCCCCCCATGTTGGCTTCACTCACTTTTCCCTGTTTGGGAGCAGAGATGGCTCCCAGCAGCTCCCAGCTTCCATCCCACCAGCTTAGCAAGCCCCATAGGAATCTTAGTAGTGACAGCAAAAATCCCAAGGAAGGCTGTCATTGGTCCATTGTAAACTGGGTATCCACCCCTGAGCCAGTTGCCCTTTTCTGATTGGCCAGGCTTGGGTCATGTGCTTGCACTTAGAACCAGAGATGGGACCAGACCAACATGGGGTGGGAGGAGTCTTTCTCCAATGGAACATAGCTGGCCCTGAGGCCACGAGGGAGTCTTTTAGGCTCTCTGTGCCTCAGTTGTCCTGACTGAATAAAGAAGAGGGTGATGGATGGCTGCCACTTGGATGGCACTTGTGCCCTGCATCCAGAGAGTCCCTCCCCCTAGCCCTGACCTCCTGCCTCCCATTCCCCCATTGGTCACTTGCTCATCCCCCTCCCTCGCCCCACAGGTCAGTGGACTTCCTCCTGGACTCCAGCCTGCGCAAGCTCTACCCCTCAGTGGAGAAGCCCAGCTCCTCCTGACCACAGCCTGCCACCTGGCCCGGGGGTTGGCCCACTCCCTGCTTCCCAACCTCCTCCTCCTGCCAGGGGAGTCGGTGCTTGGCTCCCTGGGGTCCGAGACCCTGGCACCTGAGTGGGTGTGAACCGGATGAAAACAACGACAAAGGCCTCAAGGAGCAGCAGCCGCAGCGACTCAGGGGCAAGCCCTGAACCCCGGAATTGGTGATACCGAGTGGCCGTGGGACCGGGTGGGCCCAGCCTTGTCTTTCTGACAGGAAAGTAACATCCTCCCATGGAGGATAAGCGGACTGAGCCCGGAGAGGGCAAGGAACATGGCCAAGATCACTTGGCAGGCTGGGGACCCAGGACTCCCAGCGGCTCAGCCAAGGCAGCCCGTGGCAGCGTGGCTGGACAGAGGAGCAGCAGGCACTGGGAGAAACACGGGCGTGCGGCGGCGGGGACCCTGAGGCCGGAGCCTCTGGCCAGCCCATCCCCGGGGCAGGGCCTGCTGGGGCCTGGCTGGAAGGCAGGACAGCCCTGGTCTAATAAATCCTCAGGAAGTGTAGTTTTCTTCTTTTCTGCTGGGGATGAGCAGGGATGTGGTGGTTGGCGGAGAGCAGGGCCGGGGGCCCTCCGAGGCGGAGGCTGACTGCTGGGGCCAGGTGTCACACACCACGGCCAGCGCTGGGCCTTTCTGGTCCCTGCCCGCCCACCAGCGCCCCCTGCAGGTGCCTGGGCGTCCACCTCGGTGCTGCAACCCACGCCTCTGGGAGGGGAGGCCTCTCAGCCTGTAGGGTCACAGCTCAGACCCAGCCCTGGTCTGCTGTCCCTTCTCCAGAGGCAGCCGCAGAGGGAGAAGGCAAGGGCCTGGGCTGCAGCCCCTGCTTGTCCGAACCCTTGCGTCAGGTTTCCGCCCACCTGTGGCTGCTGCCCCGGCACCTGAGGCTCGGGCTCAGGCCCTTGTCTCTCTTCCCTGGCTGCTCCCTCTCACTCCGGTCACTTCTGTCCCCAGTTCTCTACTCCCGCATCTCCTCTCTCTCCCCTCCAGGCCAGCGTGAGGGCAGTGGCCTCGGGCTTGCCTCCCTCCCAGCTTCTTTATCTGGCCAACTACTTCTGAAAATGTCCAGACCCGAGCCCAGGCTCCTGGTGGTGGCTCTCAGAGGCCCTGCGTCATGATCTGGACAACCTCACCCCCAATGTTTACTTCAGCTATTCTGTCCTTTTTGCTCCCTTGGATCTGGAGGTTCTTTCTCTCTCTTTTTTAAAAATATATTTGTATTGATTTCAGAGAGAGAGATAGATAGAAACACCAATGATGAGCAAAAACCATTGATCAGCTGCCTCCTGCATGTTCCCCCCGCGCCCCGCCCCCCCCCCCCCCCACACACACACACACTCACTAGGTATCAAGCTCACAACCCAGGCATGTGCCCCATCTGGGAATCGATCCCTGACCTCCTGGTTCATAGGTCGATGCCCAACCACTGAGCCACGCTGGCCGGGCTGGAGGTTCTCTTGACTGGGCTTTCTCATACCCTGTTCCCTCCAATTGGGACACTCCCTTCCATCCATCCCCCACCCCCTTCTACAGGTGCACCCTCTCTCCTGACTACAGCCCACTCTTTCCTCAGTTTACCCCCTTAGGTGGCTTCTGACCCCTAGGGCTGGCTTGGAAGCCTCCTCTGGGGTCCCATCAGCTCAACACTTCCTGCATGGCCTGGGAGGCTGCAGCAGACCGCTGCTGGGATGGGGGGGGGGGGTTGGGGGGGGGAGGTGTCTTTCCCCTCCCCCAGGTCTTTGGCCTAGTCAGGTCCCTACGTGTCCACTTCCAGGCAATGCTCAGCATCGCCACAAGGAGGCAGCATCTCCCAAGGCGCCCATGTCTGCTGGTTCAAACTGCTCCCAGGGTTACTGAGGGCAGCACCTACTAGTATGAGTGAACTGCTCCTAGAATGTGCCAGGCCCCGTGCGAAGTGCTTCCTGTGATGGGTGTGGCTCATTTACTCCTGACAACCACATCCTGGTTAGGTCCTTGTTTCCTGGAGTCAGGAGTCACTGGCCCAAACTCACACAGAACGTGCCATTGCCCTTGACCTTCCCACTGCCTCGCCTCACCTTTCCCCCAGCCCAGTACTGATTCCCTGACGATTGTCTTCCAGCCCACAGCTCTCTACGTCAGCGTCGGGGGCAGAGCCGACTCACAGGCTGTGTGACCAAAGACGACTTACCCAACCTCTCTGAGCTTTGGTCTCCTCACGTACAACTCTACGTAATGACCTCCCGGAGCTGCCATGAGGATTATGGGAGAAATGGCTCACGAAGGCATTCAGCCAGGGCAGGGGCTCACGGGCGAGCTCCACAAACACTGGCTGTCCCTTTTTTTTTCTTTCTTTCTTTCTCTTAATTTATTTTTATTGATTTCAGAGAGGAAGGGACAGGAAGAGAGAGAGAGAAACATCAGTGATGAGAGAGGAGTCACTGATTGGCTGCCTCCTGCACACCCCCTACTAGGGATCAAGCCCGCAACCCGGGCATGTGTCCTGACGGGGAATCGAACCGTGACCTCCTGGTTCATAGGTCGACGCTCAACCACTGCGCCACGCCAGCCAGGCAACATTGGCTGTTCTTAATGTAGCAAGAGACATCACTTCCAGGGTGGATGATTGAATCGTTCCATCGGATGATAACCCAGATATAAAGCATGCCAACGGTCTGGTTCAGGGATTCCACTCCTGATAATGTACTCAGGGAAACAATCGGATGGTCATTAGATGTGCACCTGAGGGTGACCATCCTGGTCTTGTTTGTACGAACTAAACTCTTGGGGGATCCTCTGAAATGCCCAGGGCATGAAGGGACATTCTCCTGGTCTGACCATGCTGGTGGCGGAATCTCCCCAAGCGCCTCCTCTGTCCTGATGCCCCAGGATCCAGGCTGAGCACGGCGGCCTGGCATTCAGAGCCTCCAGGCCTTGGCAGGCTCACCTCTCACCACGACACCTCCCTGCACCTACGTTCTTGCCTCCGCTGACCCCTCGCCGTTCCCAGGATATGCCCTGCACACCTGGCCTCCGTGTCTTCACTCGGGCTGTGCCTTCCGCCAGGAATGCCCTCTCCACACCCTCTTCCCTCTGTTCCCAGCCTTCAAGGTCAGCTCTCGTGGTACCTGCTCCATGAACCCTTTTCGGCGCCCTTCCCCAGACAGGACCATCTTGCTGTGCATCACCCTCCATCGTCACAAGTGTTATGAAACGACACCCACAGAGCACATGAGTGGAGCTCTGACAAGGTGCCAGGTACTCTGATCAGCATCGTGTTGTGCAACCTCCATACGAGCCTATGATAATGCCGCCATCATCATCCTACAGGTGGACATTACCTCCTGCCCAGCCGGCATGCCTCAGTGGTTGAGCATCGACCTATGAACCAGGAGGTCACGGTTCAATTCCCGGTCAGGGCACATGCCTAGCAGGCCCGCCCTCAGCTCTTCCCAAGGAGCCTCTGGTGGCACCAGCCACGCCCTTTGGTTCCCATCTGCCCACGTCTGGGTAACTTGCTCCCCTGGCGGCAGCTGTGCCAGGACCTGGGGCTCAAGCCAGCATGTCTGTGTCCCAGCTCGCAGCACAGAGTTCAGGTGGGTGTCAGGGGCTGTGCTTCCCAGAGGCCGAGCCAGGCGGGGCAGGACGCTGGGCTTCGCGGCACCAGCCCTGCCCGGCCTTCCGTGAGTTTCCTTGGACAGTGGCTTAAGCATTGTGTGTCCCCCCTTGCTCCGGCTGCCCGATGGGCATAACCCCTCCTCTACCCGCAGACGTGGACTGGAGACGGAGACACCCAGGCCTCTTCTACTAGAAGCTCTAGAACAGACAAGTCACTCCTTCTCTCCTTCTTTGTACAAGCAGGACCTTAGAGAAGTGGTGTTATGGGGCAATTCAGAGCAATGTCTCTGGAGTAAAGAAAAAGCAAACAAAAAAAACCACCATGGGGCCCTAGCAGGTTTGGCTCAGTGGATAGAGTGTCGGCCTGTGGACTGAAGGGTCCCAGGTTCGATTCCAGTCAAGGGCATGTACCTAGGTTGCGGGCACATTCCCAGTAGGGGGTGTGCAGGAGGCAGCTGATCGATGTTTCTCTCTCATCAATGTTTCTAACTCTCTATCCCTCTCCCTTCCTCTCTGTAAAAAATCAATAAAATATATTTTTAAAAAAACAACAAAACACCGTGGGTTTTGGACCCACTCCTGAACAGCTGTGTGATGTTGGGGGAGTGACTTCACCTCTCAGAGCCTTCGTTCCTTTGTCCATCAGGTGACCACGATGAACAGCCCGGGGAGGCATGAGAAGGAAATGAGCTAAACTCATAAAGCACTTGGCACTCTGTGTGGTACATAGAGAGCACTCGCTGAATGGTAGCTCTGATATTATCATCATCATCATCATCATCATCATCATCATCATCATCATCATCATCATCATTGCCAGACAGCTGCTAGAGTCAGATATGACTTCCTTTGTTTCCAGGATAGTTCCTTTCTTTAAAACACAAGTTGTAAGTTCCAAGAGAAAGACACGAGGGTGGGAGTGATGGACGGGGGAAGCTCTGCACCCTGAATCAGGTAGAGTCTTCATGGGAGCATCTCCTACCCACCCAAGGGGCAGCCACTGCCAGACATCTGTGGGCTGATTGCCTGAGTCTCCAGGATAGCCCATCCCCCTCCAGGACTCTGTTCCTGTCCAAGGTGCTGAAATCTGCCCGGGTAGGCAGGCTCCTTCCTGTCATGCCCGTCCGTGATCACCGGCTCCCTATCTCCATTCGGCTTCACAAGGATACACTGTGAAGTTGTACTCCTTACATATACACTGAGTGGCCAGATGATGATGATCTCTGAACGCATAATAATCTGGCCACTCAATGTATATCCTATATAATAAAAGGCTAATAGGCAAATTGTCCCCTCGACCAGGAGTTCAACCAGCAGGCAGGCCGGACCCCACCCATGCACAAATTCATGCACCGGGCCTCTAATATATATATATATGTGTGTGTGTGTGTATGTATATATATATGTGTGTGTGTGTGTGTGTGTGTATTATATATATATTTACTGAGTGGCCAGATTATTATGCATTCAGAGATCATAATAATGTGGCCACTCAGTGTATATGCTATAGAGGGAGTAGAAGTAAAACAAAATTAGATACATCTCCAACCCAAATTGCTCATAGTTCTTTTCCATTTAATATATTTTTATTGATTTCAGAGAAGAAGGGAGAGGGAGAGAGAGAGAAAAATATCAATGATGAAAGAGAATCATTGATTGGCTGCCTCCTGCACGTCCCCCACTGGGGATCGAGTCTACAACCTAGCCATGTGCCCTGACCCGGAATTGAACCGTGACCTCCTGGTTCATAGGTCGACGCTCAACCACTGAGCCACGCCGGCCAGGCTCATAGTTCTTAGGGAAGGAATTCAAGCATCTTAGGAGATGTGAGGGCAAAGGGTTGGAGATTTCTTTTCCTACTCTTGGGGTTTCAGTGACCTCTACCTCTTGCTTGACCCTTGCTTCTTTCTCTTCTGCAACATAGGTCTCCTCCAAGGCTGTGTCTCTCATATCTTTCCTGATGTGACCACAGCATCTGAATCTTCCCCAAAGTGGCTCCTTCTCTACTCACTACTGTCAGAGTCAGGGGAACTAATGATCAGTGTCTGGCAGGAGGACAGGATAGACATAGAAAAAGCAGAGGGTCAGAGGTCTCCGAGCAGTGACGCAGCACCTACACAGGGGTGAGCTCCTCGTCGTATTTCTGCATGCCCTTGTCTGGGAGAAGGACCTCCACCGTGAAGCTGATCTTCTTGGTGTGGACAAAGCTATAGGTGTTGTCGAAGCGCAGGACGTCTGGGGGGACAGAGGGACAGACAGGTGGTTGGGCCTGGCTTTACACTCCTGTGTCCCTGCCCCAGCCCTGGGGGAGGACTGGCTGTGTTTCCCCTTCCTGTGTTTGCCAAGCCGAGCCATGTTCCCACCACTCCTGTTTCCTTCCCCATGGGAACTGCCACCCCTGAGCAGGGTCTGTAAACAGACACGGACCGCCTCCTGGCCTGTGTCCAGCCTGGCTTTAGTTGCACAAACTGGCAATGGGAACAATGACCACCACATCCCATTGTCTTCACACCTGGACGCTTGCGTCATGGGGGCCGGCGGGGGGCCACCGGGGAGTGTCAGCGGCCTCCCAGCCCCTGGGGTTCTGGGACAGGCCTGCACATGCCCTCTGCCTCCCCACAGGCACCCCAAGAAGCAGGGCTTGTAATCTCTGCTTCCCAGGTGAGCAAACCAAGGGTCCAGACAGGAAACTTTCGCCCAAGGCTACACGGCTAGCACGAGGCTGAGGTGGCCTCCTGGCCCCACGCGCAGCTGTGTGGCTCTGGACAGGCTGACTTACTTCGCTGAGCCCAGCTTCCTCCTGGGAGAGTTGCACCTGTCCCATCATCCCTTGCACCAAGGTTCCTCAACCCCTGTAGGGTCTGCGGGTCTCTTGGCTCTTGGTGCACACAAGTGTGGACCACATGAGCAGCTTTCAACCCTGGCCAGTTTGGCTCAGTGGATAGAGCATCAGCCTGCGGACCGAAGGGTCCTGGGTTCGATTCTGGTCAAGGGTGCGTACCTTGGCTGCAGGCTCCTCCCAGGCCTGGGCCCTGGTAGGGGCCCGTGCAGGAGGCAACCAATCAACCCATCGATGTGTTTCTCTCACATCCATGTTTCTCTCTTAAAAAAAAAATCAATGGCCAAAACCGGTTTGGCTCAGTGGATAGAGCGTCAGCCTGTGGACCGAGGGGTCCCGGGTTCGATTCCGGTCAAGGGCACGTAACTTGGTTGCGGGCACATCCCCAGTGGGAGGTGTGCAGGAGGCAGCTGATCGATGTTTCTCTCTCATCGATGTTTCTAACTCTCTATCCCTCTTCCTTCCTCTCTGTAAAAAATCAATAAAATATATTTAAAAAAAAAACAAAAAACATTCTCTTATAAAAAAAAAAAAATCAATGGAAAAATATCCTCGGGTGAGGATTCACCGAATGAACAGCTTTGTGAATGAATGGCACTAACCTAGACTGGGTGTGCCTGGGGCAGGGGGCAGCGGCCCCGTTTCCTTCTCTACACCCTGGGACAGGGGACTTCAGCTTTCAGGAGCTGGGTCCCGGCGGGGGCGCACTTACAGACGCCGGCCTGGAGGCAGGTGAGGCTCCCGTCCTCGGGCACCATGTGGGCGTTGTAGCGCTGGGTGGGGAGCACCTCCTCCATCTCCCCTGCCCGCTGCCGCTCCCCCATCTTGGTCTTCAGGAAAATCCCGAAGCCGATGTCCGCCCCGTCCGAATAGAACTGCCACCTGGATATGGGTGGGGGACGAGGGACACGTCACCGATCAGTCTGGGGGGTCCCCGAGGGGCTAGTACCCAGCCAGGGGTGGGTCAGTGGCCTGTCCCTACCTGAGGACACAGCCCGGGAACAGGATCTCATACTCCACCTGGTGCGAGGAGCCGCGGCTGATCTGCACCGAGTGCTCGTATTGAGTCTTTACCTGGTCCCTCACGTACATGGACTTGGGGATCTCCCCACCGTAGTTGATCTGCAGACATGGGATGGGATGGGCTGGCTCCCAGCTTCCACCAGTTGCATGGTTCATGCTGGTGCATCTGCCTGAGATGCTGTCACCATTTCCTGGAATATTCTGCTCATCCTGTCCTCCCCCGCCCCACCCGTGACCCTCCAGGCTGGGTCAGGGCCTCCTCTGGGAACTTCCTGTTCCAACTCATCCCTTTGGGCCAAAAGGTCCTCGTTCCTTGTTCGCCTGCACAGCTGCTGAAAGGCAGGGCTGGGCCTGTGCAGCTCCACACCTCGCTCACAGGGGTCTCTCCATAAACATTTGTGGAATGAATGAGTGGGTGAGAAAGCAACCCAGCTCTACTCCCCTCCCCTCCCTGGCCCAGGGCTCTCTGTACCTTAGTTAAACATTTGGGGTTCCCATCTGGGTCAGTCATGGTTCCCCCAAAATGGACAGGCAGTTCCTCAGGACTGATGCATTTCAGCAAACCTTCTTTCCAGTTGTCTGGGGTCAGAGGCGTTGAAGGATAGTTATTGGGCATGAAGGGAGTCTGCCCCCCCACCCCCAGGAGGACCTGAGCTTAGGGAGAAACCACACAGAAGCTAGGCTGCCAGGGCCAGTTCCCCAGCTGGAAGAGTCTTCCAGCATCATGTTGCTATGGAAACATGTTTCCCCTTGGCTGACAGGTTTGCACATTTTTGAGAGTCTCCCAGTCATTGAATAAGAGTTGTTTAATTGTTTCACAGAAATGTATCTTCTAGAAATGTACCTTGTTTTTACTATTCACACCGCTTTATAATCAACTTTTTTAAAAGTTTAATGACATTTCCCATGACATCACATCATTTTTCATGGCTGCCCAGTAATTTATCAAATGCATGCATTGTTTGCTTATCCAGTTCCTTCTTATGGAGCCTCCCTTCTCTGAATCACGTCTCCTTTTCCTCATCTTCCTAAACCCAAATTGCCTTTAGAAGTACTGAGATGATGAGAGTTGAAAGGACAGTGAGGCCCGTAGCCCAGAGGTTGACTAGCAACCAACTGAAACCAATAAGGAGGAAGGCGTGAAAGCCTTAGTCACCAGTCACAGGGAATAAGGCAGAGGTAACTGGGTAGACGCTACAGTGTAAGACCCACCTCACCCTTGAGAAAGAGAAGTCTCTGCCTCTAGGTGATGTATGGATCTCTGGGTGGAGTGATGGACCCACCTCACTCCAAAGCTCATGCACAAAGCTCAGGGGATGCAACTAGAACTACTTACTTCCCAACACTATAATTTTTCTGCGAGTGTCTTCACTTAGGAAGGGCTTCATGAGGTTGTAGCCCACAGGGAACAGTTTGGTGGCTGGAGAGATACAAGCAAAGACAATGGGGAGAAAAGAGTTCCATTGACCCACAGCCTCCGTAACAGTCATAGCCAACAGTATGGGGGAATCATGAATTACCTTGGCAAACTTCAATGCCCTGCACCTGAAAAACCATCCAGCCGACTGGTCCACCAACCAACAAGCAACAACTAACCGACCATTCAATCAATCATCCAGTCTATCAACCAACCAATCAACCAACCAGTCAACAAATGTCCAATAAATTCACTGTCTGACCAGCCCACCAATCGCCCACCAACCCATCAGCCAACCTGTCTAATAGTCGAACAACCAATTTTAACACACCAGCTGCCCAGCAAACCAACAAGCCAATTAAACACCAGTTAACTGTCTAGCCAACTAACCCATCAACCAGCCAATTAACCAATCAACCAGCCAACCATCAAACATGCATGCACCCTTCCCTTCACCCGCTCTAATGACAACCACCCAAATACCCAAGGGTCATCCACATGGCCTCAGGCTTCAAGGAGTGGAAAACCCAGGCAAGGAAAACAGGATGAATACACACAAGACAACTGGTGGTCCCAGAAGGCAGCAGATAAGAAAGGCCAGAGGCAGTTTAAGAAGGGAGCGATCAATGAGGCAGGAGAGCTGGGGGGGGGGGGGGTCCGGGGGAGGAGCGTGTTCCTGAAAGAGCTGGGTCTGGAGCTGCCTCCTTGTGCAGTAAGGCCAACCACAGAAGCTTCCATGTAGGGAGCCCTTCCTCTGTGCCCGGCACTCTAAGTGATTTGCATGCAGCCCAGCAACCAACCTGTCTCCCTGCAACCCAGCGAAGAAGGTGCTGTTCTCATGCCCAGGGTACAGAAGAGGAAAAAGAGAAGTCACTGGCCACACACCTTTCAAAATGAACAGGGACTTCAGCGTCTCCGGATAATTCTCTTCAAGGAGGCTAAAGAACTGTGGAACCAAGAAAGACCCCCTCAGAGCCCTCACCTCATCTTTCCCGACCCCCGTCGCCTTTGCAATCCAGAGAGCTGTGGAGGGTTCCCCTTCTTTCCATCACCTCTACGGGCCCCTGGAGGGCAACGTCTCACCTCAGACTATGGCAACCATATAATAATAATCACTTAAAGTAAGATTACAGTAATGATAGTATCGTAATAATCATGACTACTACTTATTAAATGTTCAGTATTTGCAAGCACAGTGTATACACTTTACATATTAACTCGCCGGAGTATCCGCGTATCCCTCCAAAATACAGACTATCGTTATCCCCAATAACGTGCTCAATTCACAGAGCTGGGGGTGACGGGGCTGGGAAGGCCTTGGAGGAAACTGGCCCCTATGGTCTCAATACAGTGTTGTCCCCGAGGCCTGTTCTGTGGGGCCTCCTAGGAAGCATGTCTCTGGGTCCTGAGTCACGTGATGGGGCCCCCGGAAGGCTACCACTTTTACCAAATCTCGGCTGTGAGTGAGCAGCCAGGTCACAGCAAGCCGAGCTGGTCATTAAACCACGCAGGGGGTGCCATGGGACTTTCGCTTCCTCACCTCCTGATACACATCCACCAGAGGTTTCCAGAAGTGCTTCAGTCCCAGGCCCTCGCAGTCAAATATCATCACAATGGTATCAATCCTCTTCCCAAGCTGCAAGGATAAGAGCAAGGACCAGTTCCCAGGTGCAGGGTGCAGGCTCAGGACTTGGGGCACAGTGACGCTAGCATATGACACCTCGGGGTTTCTCCCAGCCCCCTACTCTGAGCTCAGATGAATGAATGAACGAGACAGTGCATACATTTATCCATCCATCTATCCACCTACCCATCCATCCATCCATCCATCCATCCATCCATCCATCCATCCATTAACTGATCCATCCATCCATCCATCCATCCATCCATCCATCCATCCATCCATCCATCCATTAACTGATCCATCCATCCATCCATCCATCGACCCATCCATCCATCCATCCATCCATCCATCCATCCATCCATCCATCCATCCATTAACTGATCCATCCATCCATCCATCCACCCATTCATCCATTAACTGATCCATCTATCCATCCATCCATCCACCCATTCATCCATTAACTGACCCATCCATTCACTCATTCACCCATCCATTCATACTGCTATTCATTCATTCATTCATTCATTCATTCATTCATTCCTCCATTTGTCCATGATATTTACTAAGCACCTATTTTGTGCCAGATACTGAGAGCATAACACAAAATGCTCAGTAACCCACACTGCTGTCTTCAAAGAGTTCACAGTCTGGTTGGGGAGATGGACAAGCCACCAGGTCACCATGGTCCTGAGATGCGTGCTGGGGTGGGGCAGCGTGGGAGCTGTTGGAACACATGTTAGCCCAGACGAGGGCCTCAGAGAAGGTGACATCTAAGGTTGAGACCTGAAGCTTAGAAAGGAGAGAGCCAGGGGCAGCGTGGCAGGCAGGTGTGTGCGCTGGGGTTGGTCTGATCCCGACAGACGAAACAGCAGGGGCCGAGAGTCAGCAGGAGTGACAGTAAGTGGCATGGTGGAGAAAGATGGAGGCCCTGTGTGCTAGGCCATATACTCGCATCATCTCACTGGATCTTTGCAACCATTACTTATGATGAACCGTTTTCTAGGTGAGGAAACCGACTCAGAGAGGTGAAGTGACTATTCGAGGCTGCACAGCTGGGAAGGAGCAGAGCTCAGGGTACAGAAGAGGAAAAAGAGAATGACCCCAGAGCCCTCTGACCATAATAGTAGAACAGGGAGGTGCTACTCCTGGGACCATGTGTCCTGGCAGCCTCACCTGCCCCAGCTGCCCGCCCCGCCCAGCCCAGGCCTCACCCGCTCCGTCTGCAGGTCACACTCATGCAGGATGCGCTCTCGATCCCTCATCTTGGCCTTGAGCAGGTCCTGCTTGGTGACTGAGAACAGCAGGCCTTTGGGGTCCAGAGGCCCAACAATGTCGTACCACACGGGGCAGCCGTCACGGTCATAGCCACACAAGCCCCCGGGCATGTATTTCTGGACCACCTGGGACCACATGGAGAGATACACGAAACTTGGCACGATACACCTCCCCGGAGACCCCCGGGCTAGGTGGACCTGCGTGCCCCAAGCCTAGACACACTTGTGTCCAGGTGAGAAAACCGAGGGCCTGCAGGGGAGGGCCTTGCTCAGCAGGTACACAGCAAACCCAGGGCCTGGCCCGAGGCCTCGGGGCTCCTTAGTTCTGCCCCTGACATCTCCCACGTCCCTTCTCATGGAGAAACGAGTCATGGGAAACATGGATTCTGAAGGTCAACCGACCTGCTTCAAATACAGACACTGCTGCTGCCCTGCTGTGGGTCCCTGAGCAAGTGCCCTGCCCCCTCTGAGCACCATTCCACCTCCTCTGCTGTCAAATGGTTTGGATAGTTCCTCCCTCGTGGGATTGTTGGGGACAGTCCCCATTTCATGTCGGCAAAGCGCAGCGGCTGGTCTAGAGCTCTTACTCCATCCATGAAGCTATAGCCATTGCTTTACTAGGATGTCAGCGGTGGGGCTGTCCTCCCAATACCTTGGTGAGCTCAATGTCCTTCCCACCCGGACAGGGTGCTCTGAGCAAGGCCCCCGGAGTGAGGGCGCAGGGGCACAGGCTCACTGTGGTGGTCCAGGGACTCACAGGCCTGAGCTCAAATCCCAGCCCCACCTCGGGGTGGTGGGCCTTTGGGTAAGCTGCTTAATCTTGGCTGGGCCTCAGTGTGCTCGTCTGTAAAATGGGACCATAGGACCCGCCCCATAGGGTTGTGATGATCCAAGGAACTCACGCAGGTAAAGTCTTACACCCAGGTCTGGACCTCATAAGCCCCCGGAGCCTCTTCAAAATTGTTACAGGAGGCTCCTCAGGCTCCCTGCCCTTCAGTCATGTCCCCAGTGACCCCCGAGGCGGCTTGGTCGTATGTTTGGGAGAGACTGGGGTGTGAGAGGGAGGTGCCGGCTCACCTCTGGAGGCTGCCAGTCGAGGATGTGGTCAATGTCCATGGCCTTCCGGAACTCCATGTGCTGAAAGGGAGAGCAGTGGTAAGGCTCCCAGCACCCCGCGGGAGTGGGGGCAGGGGCTGGAGGCATGCGTGGCCTCCCACGAAGCCCCTCCCCAAATGTCCAGGGGAGGGCATGGGTCCCACCTTGCGGAGCATGGCCTCTGCTTTCTCCAGGTCGAAGTTCCGAGCTGTGGGGAGATGAGGAAGGAGTGAGTGGGCAAAAGACTGCCTTGCAGGTGCCCCGTCCTGGGCCTGGCCAGTGGCAGCTGCAGAGGGCACTGGGGCCTGGGTGGGACCTTCTTCCCTGCCCCCCGCCCTCTCCCCAACCTGGACGTGTGGAGCAGGGGATGAATGTGCTTGGAGCCCGAGGGCCGTGCCCCCACCGTCCTGGAGCTGTTGGGACTAGGTCCTCCTTGCCGCCCCTCACCTCGCGCTTTCCCGCCTCTGCCCTCACCTCGGAGCCAGCGCAGAAGGAAATAGTCATCAGGGTTGGGCAGGGCAGGCAACACATCCTGGACGTTTTCTCGGAACTGGGAAGGGAGATGAGAGTTAAGGTGGTTTTCACGCTGAGCATTGGCCCCCCGGACTCAGCGGTGGGTTTCCTCAACCCGTCTCTTCCACGTGCTTCCGGCCCACGATGATGGAAGGGTGGGCAGGCAGAGGAATAGAAGGGACATAGATCACTGGATGGGTGGTTGGATGGGTAGGTAGGTGAATGGAAGGAAGGCTTTATGGGTGGGTAAATGGATAGAAAGAAGGATGGATGGATGGATGGATGGATGGATGGATGGATGGATGGATGGATGGAAGAAAGAAGGATGGATGGATGAATGGATAGAAAGAAGGATGGATGGATGGATGAATGGATGGATGGATGAAGAGTGGATGGGTGAATGGAAAAAAAGGAAGGAGAATCAGTGAATGAGTAGGTGGAAAAAAGGAGAGATGGAGAATCAGTGACTGAGTGGGTAGAGAAAAGGAGAGATGGGTGGGTGAGTAGAAGGAAGGAGAATTTGGTGGGTGAATGGATGGAAGGAGGGATGGACAAATGGGTGGTGGGGTGGGAGGATGGATGGAAGGATAAATGGGTGGGTAAGTGGATTCGAGTATGGATATACAGCAGTCACCCCTTACCCACGGGGGATATGTTCTAAGACCCTCAGTGGACACCTGAAGCCATAGATAGTCCTAAGCACTATATGTGCTATGTTTTTTCCTAGTCATACATACCTATGATAAAAGTGTAACTTATAAATTAGGCACAGTAAGAGACTACCAACAATAACAAGGAAACAGAACAATTATAACAATACTAGAGGCCGGCACACGAATTTGTGCACAGGTGGGGTCACTCGGCCTGGCTGGTGATTAGGGCTGATCAGGGCCGTCTCGCGGCGGGGTGAGGGGGGAGGAACCGCAGGAGGTTGGCTGTGGGAGCACACTGACCACCAGGGGGAAGCTCCTGCATTGCCCCTCCTGGTGGTCAGTGGGCGTCATAGTGACCGGTCAACTGGTCGTTTGGTCGTTCAGTAACTTAGGCTTTTATATATATAGATCCTGCAATGAAAGTTATGTGAAGCGGTCTCTCTCTCTCTCTCTCTCATAGCTAACCTGATAACTGAGGTACAGCTACTAGTGACTAACAGGTGGGGAGGACAGATACGCTGGGACAAAGGCGATTCACGTCTTGGTTGGGACGGACCTGGAAGGCAGATTTCATCACACTGCTCAGGACACTGCGGAATTTAAAACTTACAAATTGTTTATTTCTGAAAATTTCCATTTAATATTTTCAGACTGCAATTGACAGTGGGTAACTGGAAACGTGGAAAGCAATACGGTGGATAAGGTCGTTTGTTAATCCTCACCAGAGGATATATTTCCATTGATTTTTAGAGAGAGTGGAAGGGAGAGACAGAGAGAAACATCGATGTGAGAGAGATACATTGATTGGCTGCCTCCCACACGAGGATTGAGCCTGCAACTGAGGTATGTGCCCTTGACCGGAATCGAACCTGGGACCCTTCAGTCCAAAGGCCAATGCCCTGTCCACTGAGCCAAACTGGCTAGGGCTCCTTTTTAAAAAGTCCCGTCTTCTACCAAACCATGGTTAAGGATCATGTATCCTCCTCCCCCCTGAGCGTGGGAGTGACACGCCCTGCTCCGTGCCCCTGGCTCTCACACACAGGTCACCTCTCAGGGTCCTGGGAGGGGTGAGAACCGTCGGAGGGCAGACCACCAGCACCCTTCAGCTCCCACCTGAGAGGCCTGGGAGGGTGGAGGGCGGGGTAGCTTTCAGAGAAAGCTGTGGGTCTCGCTCCTGACCAAGAAGAGGTCAGGCTTGAGCCGGTCCCCACACTACCGACCAGACGTGGGGCTGGTCCCTCACCCCCTTCCCTGGAAAGGGCTGATGATGTCACCGTGGACCTGACCTTGGGAGAGTGACAGCAGAGAGACCATGTCAAGGACATGCTGAGCCAACAGAGTAAGGCAGGGTGGAGCCACCGCCCCTCCTCTGCCCCCCAGCCCTTCTCCCTTGGGGCTGCAGGGCCAGGGACTCTCACCTTGGCCAGGGTCTCTGCCTGCTTGGGGCTCAGGTCTCCGACTCGGCCGCTCATGGTGCTGGGTGAGGCTGGAGGAGGAGGGACCACTGCAGGCAGCAGCCAAGCCTGGTCTGGGGCCCTGAGCCAGCGGGCCTTTTGCCCCCTTTCCTGGGTGTGGCTCCAGGCTCCTCCTCCTCGGACAACTGTCGAGTGGCACCTTACATAATTGGGATTAGGTGAGGTCCGGTGTTTGGCTCGGGGCCAGGTCTGAGGGGCAGGCAGGCACGGAGGCCGGGAGGGAACGAGGCTGGCCTCCTGGGGCATGGGAATCGAGGCCCGGGCCCTACAGAACCCCCATCCGTGTTCCCAGGCCTGCAGGGACCACTGTCCCGGAGAAAGAGGGGGACTTCAGGGAGAGTGGGACCCGCACCCTTTCTCTTCCAGCCTCAGTTTCCCCATGTCCCTGATGAAGAGACTCCACACGCAGGGTCCTGCAGGTCACCACCAGCCCAGCTCTGACAGGGAGGAGTCAGGGACGTGGTCAGTTTAGTGGACAGTTCGTTCCCTTTTGTCTGGGTAGGAAGCGCATGTCCTTTTGCGACAAGGAGAGACAGGCTGGGGCAGAAAGACAGAATCCGAGGGTCCTTGCTGACGGCTTGTTCTCTCCAAAGGGCTGAAGGGCCGATGCTACGGTTCCTGATGTCTTTCAAATCCCATCATGCCGTGCTGGCCCTGCGCCTCGACGTGGGGAGGGGCTGAGCGCTCCCCACCCTGCAGCCCTCTCTTCCCTTCCCTGAGGTCTCGTCCACAATCCCGCATCCCTGGCCCCTAACGCAGAGGTTGGCCTTGGGGCGGGGAGGTGTTTCTTGGGATTTTAAACCGAGGGTGCAGTTCCCGCTCTCCCTGACCGGTGAGGGTGTCCACCATCGGTGCGAGGTGATGGAAAAGCCCAGAAGGTCCCCTGCCCTCGGATTTCTGTCACACTGCCTGATCTTCTACCATCACACGTGCCTGCAAGGCCTGGCCCAGCTCCCCACTCCCCATAAGACGTTCCTTTTTAAAAAAAACACACACAAAAAGCCCTAACCGGTTTGGCTCAGTGGATAGAGCATTGGCCTGCGGACTCAAGGGTCCCGGGTTCGATTCTGGACAGGGGCGTGTACCTTGGTTGCGGGCACATGCCCAGTGGGGAGTGTGCAGGAGGCAGCTGATCGATGTTTCTCTCTCATCGATGTTTCTAGCTCTCTATCCCTCTCCCTTCCTCTCTGTAAAATATCAATAAAATATATTTAAAAAAAAAAAAAAAAAAACAAACAAAAAAAAACACACAAAAACATGTTTGTATTGATTTTTTTAGAGAGAGAGGGAGAGGAGATAGAAACATCAGTGAGAGAGAAGCAGTAATCAGCTGCCTCCTGCATGCCCCCTCCTGGGGATGGAGCCCACAACCTGGGTGGATGCCCCGACGGGGAATCGAACCAGGAACCTTCCTGGTGCATGAGGTGACGCTCAATCCGCTGAGCCCCGCCGGCCAGGCTAGAGACCTCCCTTCTACGATGGCATCTTAGAGGGTCACTGCCTCATTTATAGGGTGGGGGGTGGAGGGGGGCGGTCAACGCTTGCCCTGAACTCCTTACGGGGTTGGAGGGAAGATCCGTGTAGACTGTCCAGGGTTGTACACGTCTAAGGGATCATTCTCCTTCAGCCGCAAGAAGCAGAGGCCACATTGTCAACGACTGCCCATCAGGAACGCATCCGCTTGAGCCCTGGCTGGTGTGGCTCAGTGGATAGAGCGTCGGCTTGTGGACTGAAGGGTCCCAGGTTCGATTCCGGGTCAGGGCACATGCCCGGGTTGCGGGCTCCATCCACAGGGGAGGACCTGTAGGAAACAGCCGATCCATGATTCTCCCTCATCATTGATGTTTCTATCGCTCTCTCCCTCTCCCTTCCTCTCTGAGAGCAATAAAAATATATTTAGCCGTAACCGGTTTGGCTCAGTGGATAGAGCGTCGGCCTGTGGACTGAGGGGTCCCAGGTTCGATTCCGGTCAGGGGCATGTACCTGGGTTGCGGGCACATCCCCAGTGGGAGGTGTGCAGGAGGCAGCTGATCGATGTTTCTCTCTCATCGATGTTTCTAGCTCTCTATCCCTCTCCCTTCCTCTCTGTAAAAAATCAATAAAATATATATAAAAAATAAAATAAAATAAAATGAAGGAATGCATCAGCTTGAGACCACAGGACGTCCATGTGGCCACATCTCCAGGCCTTGAGGGTTCCACATGGGCTGAAAGCACCCTGGGCTGGCCTCGGCCCCAGGAGCTGGGCTCGCCCAGGCCCCCTACCCCTCGGGCATCCTGCCCCCCCCCCCCCCCACCTCTGGGCTCTCTCAGGCCCTTTAGGCTGGCGGGTGTGGGGTAGTGCTGGACACCTCCCTTGCTCTGGGCCCTGATAGAGGTGGGTCCAGAGGAGGAGGGGCCAGCGGTGGCATCTCCACCTGAGTGGGGTGCCTGCCGCACACACTCAGGGGCGGTTAGCTAACCCTCCACACCCCGGCCCTCCCCACTTCACATTCCAGCCTCTTTCTGCACGGCCGCGGCTGCCCTCCCCACCCACTTCCTGCGGGCGGAGGCAGCAGAGATTGGGTTCCCGCTGCCGGCTCCCAGCCCTAATCCTGCCCTTTCTCACCGGTCTCCTTTCTCGCCCTAATCCCTCTCATGGGAGGTGCCCCAGCTACTTCTGGGGACCTCAGAGGCTGGGCAGGGAGAGCCAGGGGGAGGGTTTGGGGGTCCTCTCAGAGACACCCCTACAAAGTGCTTTCCCAGGTTCATAGGTTGATGCTCAACCACTGAGCCAAGCCGGGACGCGGGGCGGTGGGTGTGGGGGGGCGAGGGGCTGAGAAAAGTTTCTCCCTCTCTCGAACCTTCCACTTCTTCGACCATCTGCCTCTGGACCCATAGCCAAGCCCTGCCTTCCCTGGGAGTGAAACCTAGTGCTCAATAAAGGGTCTACAGCAAGCATGTCAAACTCAGCACGGGCCAAATAAACAAGGCATGTGGCCCGTGGGCCACGAGTTTGACATGCTGGGTCTAAATCGGTGGTCAGTAAACTGCAGTTCGCAAGCCACATGCGGCTCTTTGGCCCCTTGAGTGTGGCTCTTCCACAAAACACCACGGCCTGGGCGAGTCTATTTTGAAGAAGTGGCATTAGAAGAAGTTGAAGTTTAAAAAATTTGGCTCTCCAAAGAAATTTCCGTCGTCGTCCTGTTGATATTTGGCTCCGTTGACTAAGGAGTTTGCCGACCACTGGTCTAAACCATCACGGTGGGGCCCCCAAGCTGCAGGGTGTCTCGAGGCCGCAGAATTAATCTCCCTCCCTGGAAGCAAAGACCCTGGCAGAGGAGAACCCCCATCCCCACCCCCACCCCCACCCATGGAAGACATCTTCTCAAGTAAGTCCCCAGATTGTGTTTAGCTCCTCGTTGGCCAGGCTCTCAGGGGGCCATGGCGACAACCAGGACATAAGCAAACAACTGCAGGAGGTAGACAGGGCTGCCCACGCCGCACCCTGGAGCAGCTCTTCCTGGGCGGAAATGTGAGAGGCTGCCGCTCAGACATTCCTGTCTGCCTTCCCCTAGCCGGGTCGCACCAGAACCAGTCGGGCGAGCACAGAGAAGGCCCCGGGGGGGGGGGGGGGAGCTCAAGCATAGCCAGAGGTCTGAGCATGGCTGGGAAGAGGCAAGTGTGTGTGTGTGGGGGGGGGAAATGGGGGCTCAGACCGCAGTAAGGTGAGGCAGGGGGTGGCCTAAGAAGGGGGGATGGAAAGGGAAGTGGGGGGGGGGCACCTCACCAGAGTCCCAGTGATGCTCTGGGTAGCACCAGGGGGGACAGTCTGTGTTCCATCTTTTACCTTTTTCATTTCCCTTGTTTATTTATTTATCTATCTATATAAAGGCCTAAGTGACAGGCCAACCTTTCGACCAGCAGCTATGACACACACTGACCACCAAGGGGCAGGCGCTCAACACAGGAGCTGCCGAGCTTCGGTGACTTGGCAGCTGTGGTTTTCGGGTGACACACCTGGAACCAGAGAGAAGGGAGCCTGATTCCAGGGTGTGTCACCTGAGAACCGCCCTCTCGCAATCTGGGACCCCTCAGGGGATGTCGGAGAGCCGGATTCGGCCGGATCCCCGCAGGCCAGGCCGAGAGACCCCACCGGTGCACGAATCCGTGCACCAGGCCTCTAGTATATATATATTTTTATTGATCTCAGAGAGGAAGGGAGAGGGAGAGAGAGAGAGAGGAACATCAATGATAAGAGAAAATCATTGACCGGCTGCCTCCTGCTCACCTCCCACCAGGGTTCGAGCCTGCAAGCCAGGCATGTGTCCTGACCGGGAATCAAACGGTGACCTCCTGGTTCATAGGTGGACGCTCCACCACTGAGCCACACCAGCGAGGGCCGGCTGAATATTCTTTTGTAGGGAATCTCCACATTTTGTTTACCCATTCATCATTTGATGGGCATTTGGGTCGTTGCCACTTTGGGGCCGTCATGAAGAAGGCTGTGATGAACATTGCTGTGCCAGTTTCTGTGGACACGTGCTTTCTGTTCTCTTGTGCACACACCCTTAAGAGCGGCCTTGCTAGATCGTATAGTCACCCCACGTGAATCCTTTTGAGGAGCAGCCAAGCTGTTTCCCAAAGCGGCCGCGCCATTTTACACCCCCGCTAGCAGTGGGGGAGGGATCTGATTTCTTCACGCCCTCACCTACATTTATCGTCTGTTTTCTTGTTCAAATAAATCCTTATTGATTTCAGAGAGGAAGGGAGAGGGAAAGAGAGAGAGAAACGTCAATGATGAGAGAGAATTATGGATCAGCTGCCTCCTGCATTTATTGTCTGTTGTTTTCTTTTTCAAATAAATCCTTGTTGATTTCAGAGAGGAAGGGAGAGGGAAAGAGAGAGAGAAACATCAATGATGAGAGAGAATCATGGATCGGCTGCCTCCTGCACGTCCCCTACTGGGGATCAAGCCCGCAACCGGGCATATGCCCTTGACCGGAATCGAACCTGGGACCCTTCAGTCTGCAGGCTGACACTCTATCCACTGAGCCACACCAACCAGGGCTTGTCTGTTTTCTTGACAGGTGAGGCCAACTATTTCCAAACACCTCATCTTGAGTAAGAGTTTTGACCCGTGGCCTCTTGCCAAGATCTTGCCATTCTTTCCTGACAAACAACAGACTCTGTTGCATAACCTGCATCATTGACAGGGTTTCATTAACGACTAAGGATCCCCAGTCGCTCGCAAATAACACACACCGGTCAACGGTTACCAGTGTCGCCCAAGAGCCCGCCTGGCTTTCCTCCAGCCCCAGACCCCACAGCCTCCCCCACCCCATTCCTGTCTGAGAGGCCCCCCCCACACAGCTCACATGCTTCAGCTCTCCCTTCGGGGGTCCCTCCCGTGGGCAAAGCACATCCGATCCCCCATTGGGTTTCTTTGCTGGATGCTCCCCCAGAATTTGGCTCCTGCCCCTCCCTGCACACCTGGGATGACATGCTCACTCGGGGACGGATCGTCAGTCACTTCTTCCTCTTTGAACACAGGCACCTTTCCTGCCAGTGGGCTCCGGCCAGCCCAGTAGCCTGGTGCCCCCGGGGCCTGCAGTGCCTGGCGCTGGACAGACGCTCAATAAACGTTGATGAATAAACGGATGAACAAGGAAACAAACTTGGGCCAGCCAGTGCCTCTCAGAGCTACTTAATTTTTTGAAAAAACATATATTTTTAATTGATTTCCAAGAAGAAGGGAGAGGGACAGAAACATCAATGATGAGAATCATCGATGGGCTGCCTCCTGCATGCCCCACACTGGGGATCGAGCCCCCAACCCAGGCATGTGCCCTGACCGGGAATCGAACCGTGACCTCCTGGTTCATAAGTCAACGCTCAACCACTGAGCCACCGCAGCCGGGCTAAACCCCTTACTTTTATTTATTTTATTTTTTATTTTTTATATATTTTATTAATTTTTTACAGAGAGGAAGGGAGAGGGATAGAGAGTTAGAAACATCGATGAGAGAGAAACATTGACCAGCTGCCTTCTGCACACTCCCCACTGGGGATGTGCCCGCAACCAAGGTACATGCCCTTGACCGGAATCGAACCCGAGACCCTTGAGTCCGCAGGCCGACGCTCTATCCACTGAGCCACACCGCTTAAGGCTAAACCCCTTGCTTTTAGGCGGGGGATTGTGAAGGTGGAAGTCACCTATTGTGAGCCTCTGTCATAGCAACAGGTGGGCCCAGCAAAACCTGGCAAAGGGTCCCTCCAACCCCTGTCAGGGGGCCCTCCCTAGCCTGCCAGGGGCAGTGGGAATGGCTCTGGGATGCCCGAGGGCCCGGGGTTCTCCAGATGTGGCTGCATCTGGGAGGCTGTAAGGAGGGTGACCCCGCAGGGCCACCAGGGGGTGGGAAAGCCTGCTCTGAGATGTGGGAGCAGCCCCGGGACACGCTGCCCTGTGGTTTCCGCCCGACAGCCAGCCCCGGGCCATCTCCCCGACGCTGGCACAGCAGTCACTTTTCTCACCAAACTACTCACACGCCCTGGCAGACGGGGAGCGCCTCACGCACCGGCGCTGGCATTTGGTTTCTTTTAGCCGGTTTGCTTCTCAGAGCGTCAGAGCTCCTGTGCAGACTCCCAAGCCTCCAGCTGGCCCTGCCCGTCCCCGCGGAGCCCCTTCCTGCAGAGAACGCGGCCTCCCTGCTCTTAGGGCCTGAAGCTGTGCTCCCTGCGAGGCCTGGGGCGCAGGCCGCCCAGCCCGGGCGCCAGGTGTGCGTGATCCCGGGCCAGGTGGGCGTTGTCAGGAGGGCCTCGGGGCAGCTCTGCGGGCAAATCCTTCCTCAGTGGATGCTGGTTCATCCTCGGGTTCTCATGCCCATCCTTTGCAGACAGGAGATAAGACGCCCGTCGGAATCCTCAGGGTGGTCTCCACACTGGGTGTCCCCTTTCTGCTTGGCCATGGTGCCAGCGGTGCCAGGAGGAGGGGAGAGGGTGAGGAGAGGTGAGGTGAGGTGAGTACCCTCTGGGTCACCTCCAGCACCACCCTGCCTGGGGGGGCAGGGGACAGGGCGTGGGGTGCTGAAGGGGATGGAGAACCCAGGCGCAGAGGCGGCAGGGTCTTCATTGTGCCGGGGATGGTTTTGTCGCCTCGAGACCCTGGATTTTCTCCTGGGAGGCCCTGTCTGGGAGCAGAACCTCCACCGTGTAGCTGACCTTCTTGGCATGCACCAGGCTGTAGGTGTTGTCAAAGCGCAGGACATCTGCAAGGACAGAGAAGTCATCAGGGTCAGGGCTAGGGTTAGGGTTAGGGTGCAGACCCGCTGCCCTGGGGAACTGGCCGCCCAGGACTATGGATGGGGCTGGCGGGTCAGCCACTGCCCAGCCCCCCGCCCCCTTGCTCAGAGCCATCCATCTCTTTGGATGATGCTTGTGCTCATTAAAGAATTAAGAGCCGCCCTAACCGGTTTGGCTCAGTGGCTAGAGCGTCGGCCTGGGGACTGAGGGGTCCCGGGTTCGATTCCAGTCAAGGGCATGTACCTTGGTTGCGGGCACATCCCCAGTCGGGGGTGTGCAGGAGGCAGCTGATCGATGTCTCTCTCTCATCGATGTTTCTAACTCTCTATCCCTCTCCCTTCCTCTCTGTGAAAAATCAATAAAATATATTTAAAAAAAAAAAAAAGAATTAAGCCAAAACCGGTTTGGCTCAGTGGATAGAGCGTCGGCCTGCGGACTGAGGGGTCCCGGGTTCGATTCCGGTCAAGGGCATGTACCTGGGTTGCGGGCACATCCCCAGTGGGGGGTGTGCAGGAGGCAGCTGATCGATGTTTCTCTCTCATCGATGTTTCTAGCTCTCTATCCCTCTCCCTTCCTCTCTGTAAAATATCAATAAAATATGTTTAAAAAAAAAAAAAAAAAAGAATTAAGAGCCGCCCGGCCGGTGTGGCTCAGTGGTTGAGTGGCGACCTATGAACCAGGAGGTCACGGTTCAATTCCCCGTCAGGGCACAGGCCCGGGTTGCAGGCTCGATCCCCAGTGGGGGGTGTGCAAGAGGTGGCTGATCCATGATTCGCTCCTCATTGATGTTTCCATGTTTCCATCTCTCTCTCCCTCTCCTTTCCTCTCTGAAATCAATAAAAATATTTAAAAAAAAAAAAAAAGGCAAAGAGAGAAGCCAGACTGGCCACACATGTCAGCCCAGCCCTTCGCCAGGAGGAAGGAAACCACCCTGGTGACCCCCACGGCTCTTACAGACGCCGGCCTGGAGGCAGGTGAGACTCCCGTCCTCGGGCACCATGTGGGCGTTGTAGCGCTGGGTGGGGAGCACCTCCTCCATCTCCCCTGCCCGCTGCCGCTCCCCCATCTTGGTCTTCAGGAAAACTCCGAAGCCGATGTCCGCCCCGTCTGATTCAAACTGCCACCTGCAGGGGACAGGGCCCCGCTGCTGGCCACCGGATGCCAGGGCTCCAGGTTCCTCCCAGCCGTGCCCAGGTGTGAGCGGCCACCGTCCCTACCTGAGCACGCAGCCCGGGAACAGAATCTCCAGCTCCACCTGCAGGGAGGAGCCGCGGCCCACGGTCGCCGTGTGCTCGTACTGCACCCTCACCTGGTTGTGCAGGTAGTAGCTCTTGGGCACTTCGCCTCCGTAGTTGATCTGAGGGTGAGGGTGGGTGAGGGGGATCGCAACCCTTACCCTCACTCCTCCCCATCCTCTGGGCACCCCCAGACCTTGGTCAGGCACTTGGGGTTGCCATCGGGGTCGGTCAGTGTCCCCCCAAATTCCACAGGTAGCTGGTCGGGGCTGATGAACTTTGGCAGCTCTTGCTTCCAGTTGCCTGAGGGAGCAAGAGGGGGGCTTGACAGAAGGCAGAGGGGGCCAAGCCCTGGGAGGGACCCTGATGTGCCCTTGGCTTGCTCCCCTGGGTGCCTACTCATGAGAGCACCCGAGAGCGTGACCCAACGCCTTGTCTGAGTGTGCAAAGGCCACTGGAGTCAGGCCCAGGTGAATGCCTGGGTTAAGAGGATGAGCCAGAGCCAAAACCGGTTTGGCTCAGTGGATAGAGCGTCGGCCTGCGGACTGAAGGGTCCCGGGTTCGATTCCGGTCAAGGGCATGTACCTTGGTTGCGGGCACATCCCCAGTGGGAGGTGTGCAGGAGGCAGCTGATCGATGTTTCTCTCTCATCGATGTTTCTAGCTCTCTATCCCTCTCCCTTCCTCTCTGTGAAATATCAATAAAATATATTTAAAAAAAAAAAAAAAAGAGGATGAGCCAGAGAGAAATGGGGTGCTGAGGGGGATGGAGAACCCAGCACTGACCTCTGCTTCCTGGGCAGATGGGGAGATGGGGGCCACGTCACTCACCTCCCAGAATCACTATCTTCCTTCGAGTCTCCTCACTCATGAACGACTTGACCAAGTTGAAGGCCACAGGGAACAGCTTGGGGGCTGAAACACAGGGCACTCCCTTGGGACACTGACCCAGAGAGGACTTGGGATAGATGTAAAGTCCCACGTGAGGGCGTGGGCCGGACAGGAATTAGACTGATCTAGGTTCTGACTCTTTGTGCTGTGTGACCTTCAGCGGGTTACCCACCCTCTCTGAGTGTTAGTGCTGTTAACTGTAGCTACATAAAACGGAGATTCCGCTTAAGAGTGTGTGCGTAGCCGAAACCGGTTTGGCTCAGTGGATAGAGTCGGCCTGCGGACTGAAGGGTCCCAGGTTCGGTTCCGGTCTAGGGCATGTACCTTGGTTGCGGGCACATCCCCAGTAGGAGGTGTGCGGGAGGCAGCTGATCGATGTTTCTCTCTCATCGATGTTTCTGGCTCTCTATCCCTCTCCCTCCCTCTCTGTAAAAATATCAATAAAATATATTAAAAAAAAAAAAAAAAGAGTGTGTGCATAACCCTTGGCACAGTGCCTGGCTCTCAGTCAATGGCTGGCTTCCCTGTTCAGCTGCAGGGCTTCAGGAGGGTTGATTCCCCAGCGGTCGCCTCTTCTTTTTCACACCCAAGGGGTTCCCAGGTTGCCTTGGGGATCCTCTTGGGTGCAAGTAGGCGGGGCATCTGCCTTAGGCCTCATGTCCCACCTGCATCACTCACACTTACTAGGACCTTTCTGTGGGTCAGGCTCTGTACTACGCCTTCTCCACAGACTGACTCATTTAACCTCACAGCTGTCTCGTGGGGAAGGTGCCATCGCATCCCCATTTTACAGAATGGGAAAACTGAGGCTCATGAGGTTCACCAGGCTTGCTCAAAGCCACAGAGCTAGCTAGATTGGAAGCCAAATCATCTGACCCAGAGCCCATACGGTGACCCCCCCACCCCCTCTCTATACGGTTGTCACAGACAGGGACCATTCCCACCCAAAGTGTGTCCACCAACCCGTGTGGCCCATAGACCATCTGTTACCGGCGCACACCCAGGTAAGTAAAGAAAACAACAGCAGCCCTAACCGGTTTGGCTCAGTGGATAGAGCGTCGGCCTGCGGACTCAAGGGTCCCAGGTTCGATTCCGGTCAAGGGCATGTACCTGGGTTGCGGGCACATCCCCAGTAGGGGGCGTGCAGGAGGCAGCTGATCGATGTCTCTCTCTCATCGATGTTTCTAACTCTCTATCCCTCTCTCCTCCTCTCTGTAAAAAATCAATAAAATATATTAAAAAAAAAAAAAAAAGAAAACAACAGCAAACATTTAGAAACTTACAACCTATTTGACATTGCCGCACAGGCTTTTGTACATCCCCAAACCATCAGTCGGGGAAGCGCTGAGCTGAAACACCCACACACCAACAAAACAAACCAACAGCAGCAACAACAAACCGTGCTTCCCAAAGGGTGGTTTCAGAAGCCCTGAACGTGGTGGTGTACCCACAGCTCACCCCCCATGCTCCACTCCTTCCCCGCTGCCCCATTAACCCTCACCTCGAACAATAATTAAATTCTTCAGTGTCTCAGGATAATTTGCTTCCATGATGGAGAAAAACTGTGAAGTCCAGAAGAGTCTGGTTGAGGCCACACCCCAACATTCCTGCCTGGATGGGTGGCCTCCAAGGCTGAGGAGACAAGAGCCCCCACCCCCCTAGTCCCTGGCCCACCCCGCCTTCCCATGAGCATCCACTCCATCCTCTGTGCTACTCCTGCTCCCCTTTCTCCTTGCAGGAGGTGCCTCAGGTCGGCGTCACTGACTGCTCTGTGGGACCCCTCGGGGGCGGGGGTCCCCTCCTCCATGGACTGAAGCGGGTGTGGGCAGTGGCTCCCTATGGGCCTCGAGCCAGCTGCTTACCTTACCTGCTGGTAGACCTCCACAGCTGGCTTCCACAGGTGTTTCAGGCTCAGCCCCTCCATGTCAAACACCATCAGCACCGTCTCGATCTTCCTGCCCAGCTGCATGGACGGAGCAGGTATATACACTGAGTGGCCAGATGATGATGATCTCTGAATGCATAATAATCTGGCCACTCAATACATATACATACATATATATATATATATGTGTGTGTGTGTGTGTGTGTGTATATATATATATATATATATATATATATATATATATATATATATATTAGAGGCCCAGTGCATGAATTCGTGCATGGGTGGGGTCCAGCCAGCCTGGCCAGGGGGAGGGGACATGGGCAATTGGCCGGCCTGCCTGCTGGTCGAACTCCTGGTCGAGGGGACAATTTGCATATTAGCCTTTTATTCTATAGGATAGACACTGAGTGGCCAGATTACTATGCGTTCAGAGATCACCATCATCTGGCCACTCAGTATAGGTCGGACAGGAGATGCAGGCCACAGAGACCTGGGCCGGCTCCTACCTTCCTGCCACCCCCACCCCTGGCTGCCTGCAGTGTTTTCCAAGCAGATGCACCTGCCTGGGCTCTGAGAAGATTGAAGCTGCATTTAAGCCCTGCAATGAGTTAGCCGTGGAATTAAAAATCATCGCTCCTTATTCATCGGGCACCTTTAGAGATAACAGCATATACTGCGTTGACCAGTGTCTGCAGTCCCACAGCTGTGTCCAAGCCAGCGCTATGCTGTTGGCAGGCTGTGTGGCCTTGAGTTCACAGGTCGACCCTCAACCACTGAGCCACACCAGCTGGGCCTGGTGCCACCTTTTAGACAGAGTGGGCCTAACATGACCCCCTTCCCCACCCCTTCCCCCCACAACGCTCCCCAACCCCCGGCCCCGGTCCCTCACCTTCTGACTCTGCAGCTCACACTCCTGCAAAAGCCGCTCACAGACCTTGATGCGTTTCCGGATCAGCTCCTGCTTGGAGGCGGACAGGAGGAGACCCTTGGGGTCCAGGTTCCCGATGATGTCGAACCACACGGGGCAGCCTTCGTAGTCGTAGCCACACAGACCGCCCGAGTCATACCGCTGGATCACCTGGGGTGAGGTCCTCGCTCAGATCAGCCCCCTTTCCCCCGCCGGCCATGTCCCTGTTCCATCAGGTAGCTGGACATGGGCAGGGCGGGGGAGAGGGGGAGAGTGAGGTGGGGTGACCACATGGCCTGGGGATGGGGTGGGGCTCACCTCTGAGGGCTGCCACGTGAGGATGTGGTCCAGGTCCTGATGCTTCCGGAACTCGATGTGCTGTGGAGACAGGGCAGGACCTGGAGGCTGCGTGCCCCAAAGGTCCCTCCGCTCGAAGCCACCAAGGCCCTGCCACAGGGTCCCCGGGCTCTGCCGACACTGACACTGAATGGGGGGCGGGGACACCAGGAGCAGGACCGTGGGGGGCCTGGGTCCGATGCCAAAAGGGATCCAAGGAGGGGGGTAGAAGAAACGTGACAACAGGACAGGGCGAGGGTCCCCACCCTTTGTGGCCGATCCCTGGGGTGCAGCGTGCGGGAGGCGGCAAGCATGTGAGAACGGGGCCCTACCTTCCGGAGCATGTCCTCGGATTTCTTCAGGTCAAAGTTCTGAGCTGTGGGAAGAGTCGAGGTCAGAGGACGCTTGGGGCCGGATCTAGAACAAACTTTTCTCTGAAAACTCATGAGGACAATGTGGGGGGCCCCCTGTCTGTTCCTGACACCCCAAGGATACACGGGGGGTCTGGAAAGTCTGTGAAAATGGGAGGATCTTTAATTCTCTAGAGGGCTTTGGAGAAAGTCTTGATTTTGGTTTGCAGGACTTTTTAAACTCTTCGTTCTAAAGGTTGGCCTCGCCCTGAACCGGTAGCTCAGTTGGTTAGAGCAGTGGTCAGCAAACTCATTAGTCAACAGAGCCAAATATCAACAGTACAACGATTGAAATTTCTTTTGAGAGCCACATTTTTTAAACTTAAACTTCTTCTAACGCCACTTCTTCAAAATAGACTCGCCCAGGCCGTGGTATTTTGTGGAAGAGCCACACTCAAGGGGCCAAAGAGCCGCATGTGGCTCGCGAGCCGCAATTTGCCGACCACGGGGGTTAGAGCATCGTTCCGATATGCCAGGGCTGTGGGTTCGATCCCCTGGTGAAGAGCTTGGGTTTTGGAGTCAGGATGATTTGGGCTAGAAGTCTAGTTTTGTTCTTTTTTAAAAAATATATATTTTTTATTGATTTTTTTACAGAGAGGAAGGGAGAGGGATAGAGTTAGGAACATCGATGAGGGAGAAACATCGACCAGCTGCCTCCTGCACACTCCCTACTGGGGATGTGCCCACAACCAAGGTACGTGCCCTTGACGGGAATTGAACCTGAGACCCTTGAGTCCCCAGGCCGACACTCTATCCACTGAGCCAAACCGGTTAGGGCTAGTTTTGTCCTTTTATTTGCTGTGCAACCTTAAGCAAATCGCTTAACTTCTCTGAGCCTTAGTTTTTTAATCTGTTAAATGGGAATAATATCTTTGTTGTTGTTAATCCTCACCCAAGGATATTTTTCCCATTGCTTTTTTAGAGAATGGAAGGCAGGAAGGGAAGCGGGGGAGAGAGAGAGAGAAAGAGAGAGAAACATGGATGTGAGAGAGATGCATTGATTGGTTGCCTACCACACGCACCCTGATCAGGGCCAATAATCAAATCTGCAACCTAGGTACATGCCCTTTTTTTTAAAAAAATATATTTTATTGATTTTTACAGAGAGGAATGGAGAGGGATAGAGAGTTAGAAACATCAATGAGAGAGAAACATCGATCAGCTGCCTCCTGCACGCCCCCTACTGGGGATGTGCCTGCAACCAAGGTACATGCCCTTGACCGGAATCGAACCTGGGACCCTTCAGTCTGCAGGCCGACGCTCTATCCACTGAGCCAAACCGGTTAGGGCTAGGTACATGCCCTTGACCAGGAATCGAACCCACAACCTCTGATGCGCAGGCCGACGCTCTGACCACTGAGCCACCGACCAGGGCGGGAATAATATCTTTTTCAGAGTTATTCAAGGGGTGGCAAGAGACAAAGTGCTTGCCACGTGACCTGGCTCACAGTTAGTTCTCACTACCCGGCAGATATTGTTGTGGTTACTGGTTTTGAATAAATGCACCTCAACTGAAAACCTAACGCTTGCTCTGTTTTGAAAAGGCCGTGCCTGTTGCTCTGAGACCACTGGTTCATGGGGGAATTCGCCCTGTGATGGGCCTTCAGGGAGACACAGAGGTTTTCCAGTGGCAGGGGCCTGAGATACCACGAGGCCTCCTCTGCCCTGACCAGGACCCACCTCCAGAGAAAACCCACCAAGGCCACCAGCTCTGTCTTGATGATCAAGTTCAAAATCCGTCCCCTGGGCTGTGCTGAGTCGAAATCACTGTTTCTGTTATTCTAATCATTTTACACTGGCTCAGCCATTCCTGGAAGAAACTCCCCCACCTTTCATTACATCCACGTCCTGGCGTGTGTGCGGGGCGTCTGCTTGGTGCCAGGTTCCCTACGGGGACACATAGCCTTGTCTTCAGGGACCTGGAGACAGGCCCAAACGCAGGTACCCCGAGACCGTGTTCAGCGCCCCGAGACCGTGTTCAGCTCCCCGAGACCATGTTCAGCGACATCTGACTCCAGGCCTGACCAGGCCTGTCATCCCGAGAACTTCCGAGGGAGGTGCTAACTGTGACCTCACCTCGACCCCGTGCCCACCCGGTGCCAGGCTCTACACCCTCTCATTTATTTAACACTCACCACCGCCCATGGGAGGTGGCCTCACCCCAAATTTGCAGATGAAGAAACTGAGGCTCTGTGGGGTTTTGTGTGCCATGCCAGGCGGAAGGGGAGCTCAGATTCTAGCCCAAAGTGGGCTGGTTCCAGAGCCCGGGTTCTTTTTTTCTTTTTTAAATACACTGAGTGGCCCTGACCGGTTTGGCGCAGTCCTCAAACTTTTTAAACAGGGGGCCAGTTCACTGTCCCTCAGACCGTTGGAAGGCCGGACTATAGTTTAAAAAAAAAACTATGAACAAATTCCTAGGCGCACTGCGGGCCCGGGACGAGTCGGCTGCTAAGCAGGACAAGCAGCGGCACCCGGCGGGCAGGATAAAAGTCCTCGGCGGGCCGCATGTGGCCCGCGGGCCGTAGTTTGAGGACCCCTGGTTCAATAGAGCATCGGCCTGCGGACTCATCCCAGGTTCAATTCCAGTCAAGGGCATGTACCTTGGTTACGGGCACAACCCCAGTAGGGGGTGTGCAGGAGGCAGCTGATCAATGTTTCTCTCCCATCGATGTTTCTAACTCTCTATCCCTCTCCCTTCCTGTCTGTAAAAAAAATCAATTAAAATATATTAAAAATAAATAAATAAATAAATGAATAAATAAATAAATACACTGAGTGGCCAGATGATGATGATCTCTGAACGCATAATAATCTGGCCATTCAGTGTATATTCTATATAATAAAAGGCTAATATGCAAATTGTCCCCTCGACCAGGAGTTCGACCAGCAGGCAGGCCGGCCAACCACCTATGTCCCCTCCCCCTGGCCAGGCTGGCCAGACCCCACCCATGCGCCAGGGTGCACCAGGCCTCTAACATATATACACACACACACACACACACACACACACACACACACACACACACTGAGTGGCCAGATTATTATGTGTTCAGAGATCATAATAATCAGGCCACTCAGTGTATATTTTTATTGATTTCAGAGAAGAAGGGAGAGGGGGAGAGAGAGAGAAACATCAATGATGAGAGAGAATCATGGATCGGCTGCCTCCTGCACATCCCCTACTGGGGATTGAGCCCGTAACCCGGGCATGTGCCCTGACCGGGAATGACACCCTCACCTCCTGGTTCATAGGCCGATGCTCAACCACAGAGCCACGCCGGCCGGACTCAGAGCCCGTGTTCTTTACCGCTCTGTCCCCCAAAGTCTCACACACCCTCTCCTGAGGCCCTCACCTCGCAGCCAGCGCAGAAGGAAGTGGTCATCAGCCTTGGGCATGGTGGGCAGCAGGTCCTGGAGGTTGTCCCGGAACTGAGGGGGGGATATGATTGTCAGAGGGACTGCCATGATCCCCAGGGCCCCCCAACCCCGTCCCCATCCCCGACCCTGCCCACCCTCAGTCAGCCAGTCAGCCCTGCCCAGGGACCCTGCCCAGGGACTGCTCAGTCCGCAGCAGCTACCTATATCATTTCGCCACCTGGGAATGGAGCACACCCACCCCTCCAGCCCCACGTGGCAGGAAGACTTGTGTCCTTCTCAAACTTGGGGGATCTCTGTCCCCCAAGACCCTCACTCTATAAGTCTGAGGTGGGGCCCTGCCATCCCTATTTCTGCAAAGATCCCTGGTGACTGTGATGCAGGCCACCCAGAACATTTTAGGAACGTTGCCCCTGATACTGCATCTATGATTTGAAATACGTTTTCATCGATTTCAGAGAGGAAGGGAGAGGGAGAGAGAGAGAGAGACTTATCGATGATGAGAGAGAACCATGGATAGGCTGCCTCCTGCACGCCCCCTACTGGGGATGGAGTCCGCAACCCAGGCATGTGCCCTGACCGGGAATTGAACCGTGACCTCCTGGTTCACAGGTCGATGCTCAACCACTGAGCCCTGCCAGCTGGGTTCTTTTCCCCTAATTTTAAATAACGATAAAACTCAGAATAAACTCTCCTGACATTGTTTAAAGCATCACCACCGGATTCACCCCCAAAGGCCGGTGTCCAGTCCCTCCTAGGGGCCTAGTGCCTAGCTTCTCTGAGGCCATGGCCAATGGGGGCGGGAGAGGGTTCACCGGGGGACCCGCTTTCTTTCACGTGAGGACCCTGCCTTCATCTGGGACCCTCTGCTCCTGGAACCTCCTCACTCACCTGGGGACTCCCCCAGGGCCCCCATCGTTCACCCCCCCCCCCCCCCCCCGACCCATCTCTCCTCTAGTAGGAATTCACTCAGGCCCCTCCTTCACCAGAGGCCCTCATGCGGCTCTGCGGGGAGGGGAGGAGCCGCAACGGAAATCCTTCCCCACAAGCCCGAGGCTGCCCTTCACTGCCCAAGTGCCAGCCAGGGCTGGGCCCTCCCCCTCCCCCTCTCCCCTTCCCCCTCCCCCCTCCCCCCACCCTGGGGCACAGCTTCCAGTCCCTGGTCACCTGCAAACCCCATTCCTGCTGTGGCACCTAAGACCTGGACGAGCTCTCCCTTCCCCACGGCCAGGACACTCCCAGGTGTGGCCGCCCCACGGACTCTCTTGAGATCACCCCAACTCCTCCATTCCCCTTTAATGAAAACATTGGCAACCTCCCTGGTGAGTCAGAATGCCACCCAGAGAAACCAAACACAGGTTGCTATCTGGGCGGGAGATCTGGGAGTCTGTCTGCCCTAAACTGTCCAGAAGCAGGACGGCAGAGGGGGGAGAGGAGGGAGGGGGCCCCTTCCCCTCCCACCCCTTCCCACTCCCCACCCCCAGCAGGGAACAGGCGCCAGGGGGCTCTGTGGCCCGGAGCGGCAGGAGTGGGGAGCTGGATCCGGCCCCAGTGTCGCCCAGAGAAGGGCTCCTGTCCCATGTCCTGTCCACAGCGGCCCGAGCAACGGGGCACAGGTGCCCAGGGCTGGACAGGGGCGCTCTCCAGGGTCCCCTTTCCCCTCCGTACAATAGGGGCACATGCTGCTGGGGGGGAGGGGCCAGCCTCCCGGCCCTGGGCCCCCGAAGAACCTCACCCTGGCCAGGGCCTCCTGCTGCTGGGGGCTCAGGTCCCCGACTCGGCCGCTCATGGTGCCTGAGGACGCCTGCTTTTGCCCCTCAGGTCAGATCCTGGTCCCGCCCCCGACGGGAGAGCTGGCCCCGCCCCGCCCCGTCTTGCCCCGGCCCAGCCCGTCCCGCCGCTGGTTTCTCCTCCCCTCTGGGGTGTTTGCCATCATCTGTCCCCAAGATGCACCCTAGCGGGGCCAGGAGATAACCCCCCACCTCCAGGCCTCCTCTTCCCAGGAGCTCCCACAGGTTCCCACAGGGCAGGGAAGGGGGAGGGCACCAAGGACACGAGCCAGTTTTAGGGATCCCCTTCCAGCAAAACGGGGCGCTTTTATGAATGTGGTTCAACCCTCGAGGTGGCCCCCAGGCCTTTCTTCCCAAGGGGCCCCCCACCCCCTTCCCCTGACAGGCTACACCCTGGCAGTGCTCACCAGCTGATAGGAGAGCCCTTGTGTGCAAATGGTTGCAGCCTTCAAGATGGCCTGGAGGATTAACCAAGATGGCCCGCCAGGGGCTTGCCTGGCATCCAGTACATGTTGGCTGGCAGGAGCATTGTTTCCTCTGTCAGCAGAGCCGCGAGCTGCTGGGGTGAGATCTGGGGATGGATCCCACGTGAGCTCCTGGGGAGGATCTGTAGCCCAAGGCCAGGGGTGGGGGGTGGGGGGAGGGGTGGCTGTGATCAGATAAAAGCCTGCGGGGGGGGGGGGGGCGGCAGAGGCGGGTGATAGAGGGGTTGGGAGGCCAGAGGGTGGGAGGCTGTTGACACAGGTGTCCGGGATGGCACCTGAGAGGCAAACAAAGGTCACTGGGGAAGGTGAGAAGTTCAAGTTGGCTGAGCAGACATTTCCCAGGGAGAGGAGCAGGTGGGAGGTGGAGGTAAAGGGGTGGGGAACCAGGCTACCAGACCTTTGCCCTCTGCTCTCCCTTGGGGTCAAACCGCGTCTTAGGCTTTCGTCCACCAATCTGGGCTTTCAAGCCACGGGCGGCAGTTGAGGTTGGGGAGTGTGGCTTGCCACTAGTGGGGATGGAGATGTCCGTGTGAAACAGACACCCCACTTTGGAGACCTGGTATCCAAAAAATTTAATATTTCCTTATTTGATTTCTTATATTGATTACATGTGGAAATGACCATATAGCCTGATATATTGGGTCAATATGATATATTGTTAAAAATGAGTTTTACCTGTTTCTTTTACCTTTTTGTAATTTAGAAGTTTATAAATTAATAAACTTTTATTTTGCCCTAGCCAGTTTGGCTCCGTGGATAGTGCGTGGGCCTGTGGACTGAAGGGTCCTGGGTTCGATTCTGGTCGAGGGCACGTGCCCAGGTTGTGTGCTCGGTCCCCAGTAGGGGGCGTGCAGGAGGCCACTGATCCATGATTCTCTCTCATCATGGATGCTTCTCTCTCTCTCTCTCCCTCTCCCTTCCTCTCTGAAAAGCGATGGGAAAGATATCCTCTGGTGAGGATTCACAGCAACCACGTTGGTGAAGAGGAGACATCCATACGTTGCTGGCAGGACTGGAAATCGGTTCCGCTTTTCTAGATAGCCACTTGACAATACGCATTAGGGTCCTTCGATAGTTTGCCGACGAATAGCCCTCAGTAACGGAAAATATCTTCAGTTTAAAGTTGTTTGTGCCTTGTTAGTAGAAACAATTTCTCAGACGAGCCTGGTGCTTAATGTGGCTGACGGAAAGTTTATAACGACATAGAAAAAAAAAAACAACCCACAGAACAATTGGGAAGAGACAGGATCACATTATACACCGAGTGGCCAGATGATGATGATTTCTGAATGCATAATAATCTGGCCACTCAGTGTCTATCCTATATAATAAAAGGCTAATATGCAAATTGTCCCCTCGACCAGGAGTTCGACCAGCAGGCAGGCCGGCCAACCGCCCGTGTCCCCTCCCCCTGGCCAGGGTGGCCGGACCCCACCCATGCACAAATTCACACACCGGGGCCTCTAATATATATATATGTGTATATATATATATATATATATATATATATATATATATATATACACACACACACACACACACACACACACACACACACAGTGGCCAGATTATTATGCATTCAGAGATCATCATCATCTGGCCACTCAGTGTATATGCCGAATGCTTTTGGCATGTAAAACAAAAGTCCGCTGATTGAAGGAGGGCCAGACAAGAAAAGAAATATCTCCCCAACGTTCCCCAGTTCCTGAGGAGTAGGAAGCCATATTTCTAAAATGCCACAGGTAACAGGTCACCTCCAAAGAGCAGTCCTTATTGGCCAGGCCCTGTTCTAAGGGCTTTGTAAATATTAGCTCAGGTAGTGGGAGTCACACAGGTCACTTAGCTATGTTTTCACAATTTTCTTTTTCCATTGCCGTCTACGTGCAACATCATTGTGAATTAGTTTCAGGAGTACGGCCTCGTGGTTAGACAATCACACACTTTACAAGGTGTGTGTGTCCCCCCCCCCCCCCCGCCCCCGATATCTCCGGTACCTGGTTCCATATATAGTTTCTACCACATTCTTTTTTTTTTTTTAATATATTTTATTGATTTTTTTACAGAGAGGAAGGGAGAGGGATAGAGAGTTAGAAACATCGATGAGAGAGAAACATCGATCAGCTGCCTCCTACACACCTCCCACTGGGGATGTGCCCGCAACCAAGGTACCTGCCCTTGACCAGAATCGAACCTGGGACCTTTCAGTCCGCAGGCCGACGCTCTATCCACTGAGCCAAACCAGTTAGGGCGGTTTCTACCACATTCTTGTCTCAATTTCCTACGCTATACTTTATTGACATCCCCCGTGACTATTTTGCAACTGCCAATTTGTACTTCTTAATCCCTTCATCTTTTTTGTTATATTTTTATTGATTTTAGAGAGGAAGAGGGGGGGGGGAGAGAGAGAAACCTCAATGATGAGAGAGAATCAAGGATCTGCTGCCTTCTGTACGCCCCCACACTGAGGATTGAGCCCGCAACCCGGGCATGTGCCCTGACTGTGAATCGAACCTGGTTCATGGGTCGATGCTCAACCACTGAGCCACGCTGGCCGGGCGAGGGAAGCGCCATTGAAGGCGTCTCCCCAGGTGTCACACCAGCCAGCAGCAAAGCCAGGACTGGGACCATGCCACGTGCCTCCGTCTGCTCGGCTCCACCCTCCAGTCCCTGTTTTCCTAACACAGATCGTGCTGGGCGTGGAGGACTTTTGCTCTCACCATCTGGGTGCCCGTGTCTTGGGAGACGGACAACTCCCCATCTTCCGTGGTGTGTGGGCTGAGAAGTTGGACTGCAATGAGGGTGTTGTCATGGGATGTAACGCTGACATCACACCTGCCCCCTCACGGCAGTCCCTCCTCCTCCCACCTTCCGGAGGCTCGGAAAACAGCTGGCATCTCTCGCTGGCCACAGATGCCCTAATTGCAGTCCTCATGGAAGCCTGTATGTAACCTGCCAACGGAAGGAAAGCCTGCTGGGTGAAGGGCATCTCCATTTTTGGGGTGCAATCAGGCTTGGCAGGAGTCCTGCCCGCTCTGCCCCACATCATGGCTAAATGGCGCCCACCCTGTGGACATCCACCTGGACAGATGCCCCTGGATGCTCCTCCGAGTACGTAGGCCTGGGTGACCTTGGGAGGGAGTGTCTGCCTGACCCAGTTGCCGGGGCAGCGGTGGTCTCCTGCCTGGGCCCGCCTGGGAGGTGGAGATTAGGCCCCAGGGCAGCTGCGGGAGGGTTTCCTTGGCTCCCCACCAACTCAGGGTGACTCCAGGGAAAGACGGGGTCTGATATGGCCACATCCCCCATACCCTTTGCTCCCACAAGGGCCTGGGAGAGAGAGAGGGAGGGGCTAGGGGAGCTTGACCCAAACACCTGATGCACAAGAGGGGAAGGTGGGTTAGGGATCTGGGGCCACCTTGGGTTTCTTTCCCTACAAAATCCAGGAGGCCCCCGGCCTTCCCAAGCCACGGAACCACAGGCGGGCCGTGTGGGGGACGCTCTCTCCCCCTGTGCTGCGCCTCTGTTTGGGGGAGGGGAGGGTGAGCCCGGCGCGGATGCTCTGAGTGGGACGACAGTGGCAGAGGGAGCAGGTGTGACCAGCTGTGGACACCACCCTCATCGGGCCAATGGCCCTGGCCTTTGACCTGTTCCCAGGGAGACGGTGTCAAAGACAGATGTGAGCGTGGATGAGGTCGTTGATACCACAGAGCAGCGGGGTCCTCCCTTGCAGCTGGGTTTTGGAGCCCCATGCCCTTGAACGCAGAAACCATCATGTCTGCAGAGTGGCCGCCCCTCGCTCAGGCTCCAGGCTGGAGAGGAGACCCGGAGCTGCTCACTCACCTCTCATAATCACCTCCTCCCTGCGTGCCTCCTCAGCCACGCATGACTTGGCCAGGGAACAGCTTGGGGGCTGAAACAGGCACTGTGGCAGGGTTTCTTGGGGTCTCCCTTCCCCACCGGCCCCCCCACACTCATGCATATCCTAAGGCTGGTTCACCCACCTTTCACAACAATTAAATTCTTCAGCCCGGCTGGTGTGACTCAACCTGGGAACCAGAGGGTGGCGGTTCGATTCCCGGTCAGGGCACATGCCCGGGTTGCGGGCTCGATCCCCAGTGGGGGGCGTGCAGGAGGCAGCCGATCACTGATTCTCTCCCTCTCCCTTCCTCTCTGAAATCAAGAAAAATATATTTAAAAATAAATAAATAAAAAACACCAACCATATTGGATTAGGGCCCACCTTCATGACCTCATCTTTTTTTAATTGTTTTTTTTCTTAATACTTTATTGTTGAAAGTATTACATATATGACCCATCTTGATGACATGTACAAAAACTGTATTTCCAAATAAAGTCAGTTATAGGGAACTGGGGAGGTTAGCAATTCAACATCTCTCTCTTTTTTTAATGTTTTTATTGATTTGAGATAGAGAAGAAGGGAGAGGGAGGGAGAGAGAGAGAGAGAGAAGGGAGAGGAAGAGAGAGAGAAGCATCAATATGAAAGAGGAACAGCGATCAGTTGCACCCTGACTGAACCCGGGACCTTTCAGTCACAGGCCGATGCTCAACCCACTGAGCCACACCAGCCAGGTCCAACATCTCCTTTTAGGGGATACAGTTCAGCTCATAATGGAGAGGAACAGGTGGTTCCACTGAGTTTCTCCCAGGGGACCGCCATGCCCCGCTCTGGCTTTCACATGTCAGGCCTACAGATGACTGGTCATGGTGGTGCCCCCATCTGGACAGAAATAGCAGGACTGACCAAGACCAAATCGGGCACCAGGGCGCCCCCTGCTGCCTCGCTGTAGCAAGAGCAGCCTGGCTCCTGCAAGCATCCGCAGAGTCGCTCGGGGATCACTTTTATTTATTTATTTTAGGAATCTTCTCATTTATTTTATTTTATTTTATTTTATTTTACTTTATTTTATGTTTTTATTGATTTCAGAGAGGAAGGGAGAGGGAAAGAGATAGAAATATCTGATGAGAGAGAATCATTGATCGGCTGCCTCCTGCACACCCCCCACTGGGGATTGAGCCCACAACCCGGGCATGTGGCCTGGACTGGAATCGAACCCTGGACCCTTCAGTCTGCAGGACGACGCTCTAACCACTGAACCAAACCAAGTAGGGCAGTGGTCGGCAAACTGCGGCTCGCAAGCCACATGCGGCTCTTTGGCCCCTTGAATGTGGCTCTTCCACAAAATACCACGGCCTGGGCGAGTCTATTTTGAAGAAGTGGCGTTAGAAGAAGTTTAAGTTTAAAAAATTTGGTTCTTAAAAGAAATTTCAATCGTTGTGCTGTGGATATTTGGCTCTGTTGACTAATGAGTTTGCCGACCACTGACCTAGGGCTCCTCATTGATACTTCTCTCTCTCCCTCTCCCTTCCTCTCTGAAATCAATAAAAATATATTTAAAAATAACAATAAAATGACTTGTGTTCTTAAAAAAGAGAAGAAACTGAGTCCAGGGTGGAAGGGTTCCGCAGGGCCTAGGTAGGGTTGGAGCACAAGCAGAGGGTGGGCTGCCGGAGTGTTGGTGGGGGGAGGGACAGGGAGAGGTGGAGTAAACAGGCACTGGCAATGCGAGGGGTCCAGGGCCCCAGGGAGATGGTTTAGTTCTTGGTTTGAGATGTGACCTTGGGCGAGTCCCTTCTCAAAGAGTGTCCGTCCCCACACCTGCAAAATGGGACAGTTACTGTGCCTGCCGCACAGCGTTCCTGTGAGGTGAATGGGATTGTTCTAGAACCTTAGCAACCTGTAGCCTCGGCCCAGCGCCTGCCACTCCATTCTCCCCCCACCCCCCCCCCCACACACACACGGACTCTATCCCCATGTGGCCACACACTGTGCCTGCTCCAGCCCCAGCTCCAGTCCCATCACTTACTTGCTGTGTGATCTTGGCCAAGTGACTTTCCCTCTCTGAGCTCCCTTCCTCACCTCTAGCATGCAATAGTAACAGTCCCCATGGGCCCTGGCGGGTGTTGCTCAGTGATTAGAGCATCATCCTGCACACCGAAGGGTCCCAGGTTCGAGTCCCGGTCAAGGGCACATACCTGGGTTGCAGGTTCGATCCCTGGGCCCGGTCAGAGCGCGCCAGAGGCAACCAATGTGTCTCTCTCACATCGATGTTTCTCTCTCTCTCTCTCTCTCTCTCTCTCTCTCTCTCTCTCTCTCTCCCTTCCATTCTGTCTCTAAAAATCAATGGAAAAAATATCCTCAGGTAAGGATTAAAAAATTTAAAAAAAATAGTAACAGTCCCCATGAAGATGAATTGAGATAATGCTCACAAAGTACTTAGCCCGTGCTGGGCACATAACCAGTGTTCGATGGGAGCAAACAACTGGTATAGTCCCCTGGATGATCTCACACTCACACACACACACACACACACACACTCACACACACGATCTTCCTGATCTTGGTAGCTCATGGGAGTCCTTCAACTACACGGGACTTCAGCATGTAACACACCAAACCCTTGCCACCCCCTGGGGCTCTGTCCCACAGACACAGTCACACAGGCACCCACCATGCTCTCTTGGGGTCCCCGGTCCCTACCAGTTACCCCCACCCGAGCCCCGACAGTCACCACCACGGAGGCTGATTAACAAAACATGAAATGCCTTTACTTCTGAGGTCTCCCCTTGACGAGGAGTCAGGAAGTAAAACAGAAAAGGGGATTTAATTTTTTTTTAAAAAAAAGGTATAATTAGTCAAATACTGATGCTGTGGGCACAGACCTGGCTGGCTGCATCCCCACGGCAGCCCCACCTTACCCCGGGGACCGAGGTGGCACCAGGAGGGGCTCGGGGAAGGCCAGCAGGTCCCTGCCCGGCCCCTCCGGCAGCAGGGGCCCCGGGCGGGCGGGACGTCACCACTGCAGGAAGTCGCGCACGAACTTCCAGAGCTTGGTGACCCACAGGTTGACGCCGAGGTCCATCAGGTACTGGATCTCGGGCGTGAGCATGCGGCGGCAGAGCTGCGCGTGCGGCTGCCCGATGCTCTTCTTGAGGTTGTAGCCCAGGATGGACTTGGCGCCCAGCGGCTGCCAGGGCTGCATGGCCGCGTCCTGGATGGCGGCGGCATCCACGGCGCGGCCCCCGTCGATGCAGATGCGCCGCATGCGCTCGTTGGCCTGTCGCAGGGCGGCCACCTCGCGGGCCATGCGCTCCCGCCCGAACGCCTCCACCTTGCGCCAGAAGCTGGCGTTGAAGTGGCGGTAGAGGCGGGCATCGAGCACGTTCCAGGCCGTGGCGCGCCGGTACAGCTCCCCCGACAGGCGGGGCACGGCCGAGGCGCGGCGGGCGTTGAGCTTGAAGTACAGCACGTCCTCCAGCTCCCAGCACAGCAGGTCCTTGAGCAGCACCAGGGACTCGTCGAAGTATTCCTGCAGCAGCACCAGGTGGAAGCGGCGTTCCACCTCCAGGATGTGCTCCTGCACCTGCGGGCTGCGGGGGTCCAGGCCGCTGTCGTAGCCCAGGTCGAAGAAGAGCAGGTTGCGGAGGTAGTGGGCGTTGTAGCCGTTGGGGTCGTAGTAGCGCTCGGGGTCCTGCAGGAACTCGGCCAGCTTGTCCCGGCCCGAGAGCTTCCAGGTGAAGGGCACCACCGAGCCGAAGTAGTGGAAGGAGGACTCGAAGAGGCGGGCGGGGTCCCGCAGCACCGTGATGAAGGTGGCGTTGGGCGGCACCAGGCCCCGCACCTCGTCGTAGTGGAAGCGCATGTGGTTGCAGATGATGTTGAAGCAGGCGCCGGGCCGGTAGTCCTGCACCAGGCTGCGCGCGAAGAAGGCCGGGTAGTCGAAGTCGTTGCGGCCGTTGGGGAAGGCGAACTTGAGCCCGTGCTTCTGGCCGAAGCGGAACAGGATGTTGAGCAGCGTGCTGCTGGCCGTCTTGTGCGTCTTCATGAACACGATGTCGCGGCGTGGCCGGCACCCTCCCGGCGACGAGCTGTTGGCGGGGCTCACGGCCGTCTCCGACTCGCCCGGGGCCGGGGAGCAGGACGCGGTGCCCTCCGGGGTCCTGCTGGGCACAGAGGGGTGGGGAGAGCCTCAGGGGTTGCTTGGGGGGGGGGGGGCGGGGAGGGGCGCGGGGTGTCAGGACCTCAGGCCCTGGTGTCTAGACAGCAGGCTTGTTGGGGACAGTGGTGGCGGGGGAGCCAGGATGGGGACCGGACGGGCCTTCCTCCAGGCTGCCGTGCCAGGGCCAGTGCTCTGGTCTCTCTGGCCTCTCGTTCCTCGTGCGTGAAAGGGGGAAAAAAACATACCCTTTTCGTGGTGTTGGTGTGAGGTCCAAGTAAGACCAGCATGCTGGGACTTGTCTCATTTGTGGCCACTGCATCCTGGTACATTTATCATGAAATGGCATGAGGTTGAACCACATGAAATTTTCTAGGCCCCAAATGGTCCATGTTTGACCAAAAATGATCAATTATCAGTAATTTCCTCTAGTTCAACTTAATATCGCCCAACCAAGGGCAGGGGCTGTGCCAGGCCTTGGCTGAGCAGCCCAATGGGGAGGTGGGATAGCTTCATGGTTAGGAGCCAGGCCTGGAGGCCAACAGACCCCCGTTTGAATCCCAGGCCTTGTGCCAGCCGAGGGCTCATGGACAGGTCACCCCCCGCCCTCCCAGCCCCGCTGGAGCCTCAGATGATAAAAACCCAAGTCCTATACAGGGATGGTGTTACCGGATTCTCATGCGGCATAAGGCAGGCTCTGTTACCAACCCCATTTCACAGATGAGGACGCTGAGACCCAGGCTTACACAGTGAGTTCTGCCCTCAGCCTAGCATGGTTCAGGGTGCCCCCTCAGGCCCACCCCCACCCCTTGGTCACCCAGGAGGGCCACTCACGTAGACGGCAGGCCAGCGTGCAGTGGGGGGACTGCGTACGAGTACAGCAGCAGCAGGAAGCTGGTGAAGAGTGCTCCCAGCACCAGCCCCTTGGCCATGGACTCCCAGCGCTTCTTCTGAGGCGGCGGCATCTCAGACACCTGTAGGGGCACACAGCGGGGCAAGCGTCAGGAGGGAACGCCCACCCCTGCCCCAGGCCTGGCTGGGTTGGGGGGCAGCCTTGGACGTTGGGCCCGGCCTTCACCAGCTCGGTGGCCCCCCGGGAAGATGCAGACAGAGAGACAAACGTGTGGAGAAACGCAGTGACGGGGTTGCACACGGAGCCGGCTGGCAAAGCCAACGCTGAGAGAAGCTGGCGAGCGGGGCAAGGAGACGTTTCCACTGCTCGGTTCCGTGTTTGTTTGTTGTTGTTGTTTCGTTAATCCTCACCTGAGGACATTTTTCCCGTTGATTTTTAGAGAGAGTGGAAGAGAGAGGGAAAGAGAGAGGAACATCGATATGGGAGAAACACATCGATGGGTTGCCTCCTGCACCAGCCCTGGCCGGGGCCCCGGGGAGGAGTCTGAGGAGGAGCCTGCAACTGAGGTACGTGCCCTTGACCGGAATCGAACCCGGGACCCTTTGGTCCACAGGCCGACGCTCTATCCGCTGAGCCAAACCGGCCAGGGCGCCTGGTTCAGTTTTCATCTTGAGGCTGAGCAGGTACATGGATGTTTACTAGTTTTACTTTTTATACCCTTTTCGGCTTCCTAATGAAATCGTTTGCAAAGAAGGAAGAGAAGACCCTGTCCCATCGCCCCCGTCCCCCAGGCCTGGGGCCGGGGCTGACTCCAGGGAGAGGCCGCGACTCCCTCTCCTTCCCAAAGCTGCCTGGCCAGGGGCCGCGGCTCCTCGTCTCCTCAATGGCCCCTGGATCTGTAGGGGAGGCAGATGGAGAAACTGAGGCTCAGGGCGAGGAAGGAGAGGGCTCAGGTCAAACAGCCAATCAGGCCTTTGCCTACACACCCAGCAGGCAGGGTTGCCCAGGTAAATCCAAATTCCAGATAAACAACAACAACAACAAATTGTTTGTAGTATAAGTATGTCCCAAATATTGCATGGGACATACTTATACTAAAAAATATCCGATATTTATCTAAAAGTCAACTTTAGCCTGGCTGGCGTGGCTCAGTGGTCGAGCATCAACCTAGGAACCAGGAGGTCACAGTTCGATTTCAGGGTTGCGGGCTCGATTCCCTGTGTGGGGTGTGCAGGAGGCAGCGGATCCATGATTCTCTCTCATCATTGATGTTTCTATCTCTCCCTCCCTCTCCCTTCCTCTCTGAAATCAATAAAAAAAATATATATTAAAAATGGCCCTAGCTGGTTTGGCTCAGTGGAGAGAGTGTCAGTCTGTGGACTGAAAGGTCCCAGGTTCGATTCCAGTCAAGGGCACATGCCCAGGTTGCCGGCTCGATCCCCAGTGGGGGGTGTGCAGAAGGCAGCCGATCGATGATTCTCTCATCATTGATGTTTCTATCTCTCTCTCTCCCTCTCCTTTCCTCTCTGAAATCAATAAAAATATATTTTAAACAAAATTAAAAATGAATAAAGAAATAAAAATCCGCCGAAACCGGTTTGGCTCAGTGGATAGAGCGTCAGCCTGTGGACTGAAAGGTCCCATGTTCGATTCCGGTCAAGGGCATGTACCTTGGTTGCGGGCACATCCCCAGTAGGGGGTGTGCAGGAGGCAGCTGATCGATGTTTCTCTCCCATCGATGTTTCTAGCTCTCTATCCCTCTCCCTTCCTCTCTGTAAAATATCAATAAAATATATTTAAAAAAAAAAAAAAAAGAAATAAAAATCCAGTTTCACAGGGTGTCCTGGTGTTTTGCTTGGTGTTGGTGTTGGAGTGGGCGGAGGGCTGAGGCACCAGGAGAGCGCTGGGGCTCGGGGGCTCTCCCAGCCCCCTTAGCGGCAAGGCCAAGGCGCAAAACTTTCCACTCCTGTGCTGGCACCTGTGGCGTGGGGCCCTCGGTCCCGGAGGCCACAAGAGGTCACGCATGCTGCCCCGTAACTACACGCACTGGCACGTCACCACTGTCCCTGGGGGCAGAGGCCAAGTAACCCGCCTGGCAAAGAACCCCACATACTTCCCCCTGGAAAAGTTACATGAGGGACCCACAAACCCTTCCCAGACAAGGGGCACTCCAAGCCCAGCCCACCAGCCACAGCAGCCCCCGAGCCCTCTGCTCATCATCTAGAAACTTCTCCGCACGGGAAGGGACATAAAGAAGCAGTCTGGCCCTAACCGGTTTGGCTCCGTGGATAGAGCGTCGGCCTGCGGAGTGAAAGGTCCCAGGTTTGATTCCGGTCAAGGGCATGTACCTTGGTTGCGGGCACATCCCCAGTAGGGAGTGTGCAGGAGGCAGCTGATGGATGTTTCTAACTCTCTATCCCTCTCCCTTTCTCTCTGTAAAAAAGCAATAAAATATATATATATATATATAAAAAAGAAGCAATCTGCAGCCCTAGCTGGTTTGGCTCAGTGGACAGAGTGTTGGCCTGTGGAGTGAAGGGTCCCGGGTTCGATTCCCGTCAAGGGCACGTACTTCGGTTACAGGCTCCTCCCTGGCCCGGGACCTGGTCGGGTTCGTGCAGGAGGCAACCAATCGATGCGCTTCTCTCACATCGATACTTCTCTCTGTCTCTCCCTCTCTCTCCCACTCTCTAAAAATCAATGGGAAAATATCCTCGGGTGAGGATTAAAAAAGAAGCAGCAGCAATCTGCAGAGGAAGGAACCATACAAGAGGGAAGTTGACCAGGACATGTCCCTGTCCACTCGGGTGGGCCAGGTGGATGGGGTCGGGGTGGACAGGGGTGTGAGAGAGTTTCCGGAAGGCGGTTCTATCAAAGGAGGAAACGACGAGTCTCCGAATTCCAACTATTTGACGGAGATGCTTGGGGCAAAGTCACAGGTGCAAGGGCGTTCACGGCCGCTTGGTCAGAAAAACAAAAAAAGTAGACACAACCTGAGTGCCCATCAGCAGGGACCATGACACAGACGGTGACCCGTTTCCCAGTGCAGTCACTGTACCCGTTTAAAAAACAAGGCGGAGCCCTGGCCGGTTTGGCTCAGTGGATAGAGCGTCGGCCTGCGGACTGAAGGGTCCCAGGTTCGATTCCGGTCAAGGGCATGTACCTTGGTTGCAGGCACATCCCCAGTAGGAGGTGTGCAGGAGGCAGCTGATGGATGTTTCTCTCTCATCGATGTTTCTAACTCTCTATCCCTCTCCCTTCTTCTCTGTAAAAAATCAATAAAATATATTTAAAAAAAAAAACAAAACAAAACAAGGCGGAGCCCTGGCTGGTTTGGCTCAGTGGATAGAGCGTCGGCCTGCGGACTTAAGGGTCCCAGGTTCGATTCCGGTCAAGGGCACATGCCTGAGTTGAGGGCTTGATCCCTAGTAGGGGGCATGCAGGAGGCAACCGATCAATGATTCTCTCTCATCATTGATGTTTCTATCTCTCTCTCTCCCTCTCCCTTCCTTTCTGAAATCAATAAATATATATATATATATATATATATATATATATATAAAACAAGGCGGGGAACTAAGTGGACTGGCTCAAAAGCACACCACGATCAACGCACGTGAAAAAAAGAAAGTTCCAGAACAACCGCGCCCACAAATCCACACCTGTGCATAAGTAAATACACACGTAGGCCCGGAAACGAACAAGTCGAGGGCAGTATTTTACCTTTGAACCGTGATACCCTCTTCAAGGCTGGGGTACGGGGCAGGGGTCTGTGCAGAAATATTTTTCCGTATTTCGAATTTCTGCAAGGGTTGCTTTATCGAAATCCTCCCCTGAGGGTTGATTGATTTTATTGATTTGAGAGAGAGTGTCACAGAGAGAGAAACATCAACGTGAGAGAAACGGATAGGTTGCCTCCCATACGTTCCCTCACCGGGGATCGAACCCACAACCTAGGTAGTATGTGCCGGGACTCGGTATCAAACCGGCAGGCTTTCGGTGTCTGAGAATACACTCCAACCAACTGGACCTCCCGGCCAGGGCTGTAATGGTTGCTTTTTTTAAAATTTTAATCCTCACCCCAGGATATTTTTTTCCTTTGATTTTTAGAGAGAATGAAAGGGAGAGGGGGAGAGAGAGAGAGAGAAACACCGATGTGAGAGAGACACATGGATTGGTTGCCTCCCGCATGCCCACGACCAGGGCCGGGAGCCTGCAATCGAGGTACGTGCCCCTGACCGGAATCGAACCCGGGACCCTTCAGTCCGCAGGCTGACGCTGTGTCTGCTGAGCCAAACCGGCCAGGGCAATAGTTGCATTTTTTAAAGGAGCAGGTAGGACCTTTTTTTTTTTTTTTTTAATATATTTTATTGATTTTTTACAGAGAGGAAGGGAGAGGGGTAGAGAGTTAGAAACATCGATGAGAGAGAAACATCGATCAGCTGCCTCTTGCACACCCCCTACTGGGGATGTGCCCGCAACCAAGGTACATGCCCTTGACCGGAATCGAACCCGGGACCCTTCAGTCCGCAGGCCGACGCTCTATCCGCTGAGCCAAACCAGTTAGGGCAGGGCCTTTTTAATCAGAAAAAGGTAATAAAATATATTTAAATATTAGATCAGAAAGCTTGTGTGTGTGGAGGGGGTGGGGCGGGGTAAGCTGGCTAGGAGGGTCTGGTCATGGAGGGGCCCCAGGAAGGAGAGGCATGACTTCAGGTTCTGGAACCCCAGTCCTGGGGTCCCGTCGCAGGAACCCCTGGCCGCCCCTCACGCTGGCTCTTCTGAGACGGGGCAGGCAAAGCGGCTAACACTTCTCGTCCCAAGAGTGTTCGCTGCTCCCCTCCTGAGCCCCAGGGACCCCCAGGCTGTACCTCCTGAGCAAGGAGCGGCCACTGCCCCCCCTCCTCCCCCCCCCAAACACAAACCTGCACCAGGCCTCAGGTGTCCCCTCAGGCCTCCACTCCCTGGGGTCCTGAGCCAGGCCAGCGCCTCAGACTCCGGCCCAAACCCTGAGCGGGACCTTGGGCCTCAGCTTCCCTGACTTTGGAACGGGAGGGCTTAGGAGTCCTGCCCTCGGAAAATCCCCAGCGCCCGTCCCTACCCGGCAGCCCCACTCACCAGGGTACCTTCTGGAAGGAACTCGGAGAGGCTGAGGGAGACGCTCGGAGCAGAAGGCCAGGCAGTAGGGGGCAGACCAGCTCCCCAGAGCCGTCAATCAGGCTCTGTCTGGCCCCGCCCAGGTGTTCCCAGCCCCCACCACTGCTTCACTCAGTCATTCATTCATTCACTCTCCCACTGGGGCTCCCTGCAACCCAGCGGAGGGAAGTGGGGGGGGCCTGCCAGCTGCGGGGCCCTGGACCGTCCCAACTTCTGGGCTCAGCGGCTTCTCCAGAGCATCTTCACTGACTCCACTCAGCTACCCAGGGAGGCAGCCCCCACTGTCACCTTCCTTCTGCAGATGGGGAAACTGAGGCTCCGAGAGGCGATGTGACGGGCCCAGGGTCACTCCACAAGGCAGGGTTCGGGGCTGGCATTCACACCCAGGTCTGCCAGCCTCCGGTGCACAGCTCCCAGCTGTGTGGTGTGGCCCGGACCCAGCCCCAAACCCCTGGGAAGAAGGGTGTGAGCAGGAAGGCCGAGGTGCGGCTGTGGGCCTCCGTCTCAGCAGCAGAGCAGGGTCTGGCCTCTGTGGGCCGGGCCAGGGCAGCCAGGGCGAAGGGTGGGGAAGCAGAGAGGGCCCCGGTGGCTGGTCTCTCCGTCTCAGCAGCCGGAGGCACCCAAGGCGGGAGGTTCCCTTCCTGCCTGGCCTCTGTGAACTTGGGCACAGCACGCAGCCTCTCCAACCCTCAGTCTCCCATGCACAATGGACACAACAGCACGATCAGGGCAGACAGCACCCTAGCGATCCCAGGCAGAGCGCCTGGTAGACTGAGGCCCAGCCACGGGCGCACTAACAGCCAGGAGCCAGGCTGGGCAGGGGGGTGAGGGGGGGTAGGCGTAGCTATGAGGCTACGAGATTTCAATGAGAGAATGCATGTACACAGGCAGAAATCAATACATATTAATTATTATCATCACTATTGACCTGGGCCCAGGGGTGTGGGGGGAGGGATCCCCTCCGTGCCCAGCCCCAGGCAAACCTGATGGTGATTCAGCCCCGAGCGCTCCGAGCCTGGCACCTGGTGAATGTTTGATAAACGGACCCTCACGACTCTCAGGGCAGGACGTGGCCAGGGTGGATAACATACGCGTGAGACCCACATGTGTCAGGCACGCATGTGAAAGTCACATGGCACCAGCCCTTGGGGGCCAGGGGCCTGGGTTCGAGTCCCAGCTCTGCTGTTTCCTTGCTGGATGCCCTAGGGAAGTCTGTGCCCCTCTCTGGGCCTCAAATCTCCTCCAAAATGATGAGGCCAATGCTCCCTTCATCCCAGGGCGGTGTGCAAACCCTCTGCACGCCCCAAAGCTGACATCGCACCTCTGTGCGTGGTAGCGGAAGACACACTTGCGGTGGGCCTTGGGCACAGACGTGTGAGCTGAGGCTGGAGGAGCAGCTGGAGTCACCGGGGAAAGACTGAGGAAGGAGAAGGACCTGCAGTTGTGGGAGCAGGACGGGGAAGATCCCCTCTCGGGGATCACATCAAGGGTCTCCAGAGCCATGGGCTGCAGAACATTCGGAGGAACCGCTGTTCCCCAAGAATGGTTCCCTGACTAATGGGCAGCGGTGCTGTTTGCTCAGCGTGCACGCAGGAACAGGGCCCTGGCAGAGAAAGTGGTGGGGTGAGTGTCCAGGCCTGTTTCCTGTGGCCGGAGAGACGCTCCTGGGGATGCTGGGAGAGTTTAAGAGTAGAGCAGCAATAGCCGGCCAGGTGTGGCTCAGGGGTTGAGCATCGACCCAGGAACCAAGAGGTCACCGTTGGATTCCCCGTTGGGGCACATGCCCGGCTTGTGGGCTCAATCCCCAGTGTGGGGTGTACGGGAGAGAGCCCATCGATGATTCTCTCTCATCACTGATGTTTCTCTCTCCCTCTCCCTTCTTCTCTGAAATCAATAAAAACATATTAAAAAGAAAAAAGAGCAGAGCAATAGGACCCTTCCCTCCGGTGCTCAGAGTACATATCTGACAGCAACTATCACAGTCTAAAGTGCCCATCCTCAGACCCAGGGGTGGCACAGAGCAGACACTCACTGACCATGAGCCGCCACCATTGCTGTTATCATTATCATTATTATTGTCCTCCCGGGACCCCAGTCATGGTCCCTTCGAGGTATATGCCTACTTGCCCACGATGGAGGATCGCGGGCAACTGATAGCCCCAGGTCCAAATCCCTAAGATACTGAGGACAATCTCAGGGTGGCCCAAGCCTCAGAGAGGGCAGGGCCACCCTCAAGGTCACCCAGCACAGCAGCAGCAGCAGAGACGGGACTAGAACCGGGTCTCCTTCCTCCCCTGCCTATGGTGGTGACAGTCCCAGGGACACGGGGCAGAAGGTGCCCCTTCCCTCACCATCCCGTCTATTCCTGCCCTTGTGGGTGACCCCGGCCACATTGCCCTCCATCTGTGCCAATGGCTGGCCCCAGGCCAGGCCCCGCCATCCTCCAGCTTGGCTGGACTAGCACCTTTCACAGAACGAAGGAGAAACAGGACTCATCCCTCACAGCGTGCACATAGGGAATGCAAGCCAGGATGGCAAGCCTCCTGGCCTGGAGCATCACCACAGGCAGCTCTTGGCCCCGGGTACCTCCGGGCGGGGACAGGGGAAGACACGCTTACCTCGGGCTGGCTTGACCGGCTGGCTACCCCTCTCCTCTCCCTGCCTGAGCCACATCTGACTCCCAGGCTGCCTCTGCGGTCACTGGGAAACAGGAACGCTCCAATGACACCCAGTAATATGCTGGCTGGCTCCCTCCCGCTCCGGCGTGTGAATATTCATGAGTTTCCCTCCCTGGGGACAGCAGGTGGTGTGTCCCTGTATCCTGCCCGTGTACCCTCTGCCCCTTGGGTGGCCCCTGACCCTCCCTGGACCTCAGCAGCTGGGCTGCTCCTTCATCCAAGGGCTCAGCAAGGTCCCCGGGGTCCTTGGGCAGAGAGCCCGGGACAGGCTCAAAGGCCACGGGAGGGACAAGGAAGCCCCTGGGGTGGGGAGGCTGATTGCTCCTTGAATCACATCTCATTTAACACTGTCCTGTGCATGGAATACCCACCGCTGTTACCCCAACCCCCAGCGGGGGGGGGAGAAACTAAAGCTCAGAGAGGGGACTTCACCTGTCCAAGGTCACAAACTCCAGGGCTCAAAGATGCTGAGACACGGCCAGAGAAACATTTGTCTAAAATCTGGGGGAGCCCAAAGAGTGAGCAGATCACCCCACAAGGCCTTCTTGAGGGGAGCACCTGACCAGGGCTCGGGAGGATGGGTCTGATGAGATTTCATGAGCTCCAAGTCCTCCCTCAGAGTACAGTACGGAATCCTGCCTCCAGCCCTGTGTGAAGGATGGTGGCCCAGGTCAGAACATTCTGAGGAACCGCTGTGCCCCACGAATCGTTCCCTGACTAATGGGCAGCGGTGCTGTTTGCTCAGCGTGCACGCAGGAACAGGGCCCTGGCAGAGAAAGTGGTGAGGTGAGTGTCCTAGGGCTGTTTCCTGTGGCCGGAGAGACTCTCATGGGGACACTGGAGGAGACTTTAAGAGTACAGCAATAGCCCAGCCGGTTGAGCACCGACCTATGATTCAGGAGGTCACAGTTCGACTCCCGGTTGGGGCACATGCCCGGGTTGTGGTGCTCGATCCCCAGTGGGGGGCGTGCAGGAGGCAGCCCATCAATGACGCTCTCCTCATGGATGTTTATCTCTCTCTTTCCTTCTTCCTTCCTCTCTGAAATCAATAAAAAGATATTTTTTAAAAAGAGCAGAGCGGGGCAATAAGACTCCCCCTCCAGTGCTCTGAGTGCATATCTGACAGCAACTATTATAAAGTGCCCATCCCCAGACCCAGCGATCCCACTGATGGGAATTTGGTCAAAGAAGATAATCCAGCAAGAGATCTGAGATGGGGCACAAAGATGTACATGGTGCTATTACTTAGCAAAGGGCAAATTTAGAAACAACCTAAATGTCCAACAATGAAGGAAGCTAAAACTCTTAAGTGACATTCACACCGTGGTCTATTATGTACTCATTACAATGATGTCCACAGTACATAATGAGCTGAAAAACACACATACACATAGATATGCGCACACATAACTTGCTTTACAAAGAGTCTGCATTACGTGGGGGAGGAAAGGAAAGTAAAAAATGAAGATATTTCCATTTTGAAAAACTACAGTCTGGCTGGAGGAGGAGGGAAAAGTATCTAGTTTGAACCATGCCCCACCGCGCTGTGTGACCATGGCAGGCACGCTGCCCTCTCTGAACCTCCGTGTCCTAAAATGAGGAAGAGGCAGCGGGGCCCGGGACAGCGGAAGGTTCAGATGAGAGAGGCTGGTCCTCTGTCCACCAGCACTTGCAAGGATCCAGAAGCTTCCTCACTCGGAGCCCCTCTGGAGTGGGTTGCCGGAGTAAGGATGGGGAGGGCCATCTTGAGGACCATTTCAGCTGGACCCCCAACTTGATGGCTCCCAGGACCACGTCAGCCCTGAAATCTTTTTTTTTTTTTAAATATATTTTATTGATTTTTTTACAGAGAGAAGGGACAGAGATAGAGAGTTAGAAACATCGATGAGAGAGAAGCATCCATCAGCTGCCTCCTGCACACTCCCTACTGGGGATGTGCCCGCAACCAAGGTACATGCCCTTGACCAGAATCAAACCTAGGACCCTTCACTCCACAGGCCGACGGTCTATCCACTGAGCCAAACCGGTTAGGACAGCCCTGAAATCTTGCTCCCACGGCCCCCGTGGCTGGGGGGATGGCTGCCAGCTGGGTACCAGGCCCGACTGGGAAGAGGCCAATGATCTCTGATGATTCAGAAAGCTGTTTTTGATCGTGCAGGGTCACCTAGCTCTACCGTCTCAAATGGCAGCCACATCTGCAACCTCTACAGACCCTCCCAGGGCCACCTGCTAGCCCATGTGGCAGATGGGAAAACGGAGGTTCAGAAACTGAAGTGGAGGAGCTGAATGTCCAAGTCAGAACGAGGAGCAAGCTCAAATCGCTCCTCCTGGTACACTGCCTTGTCTGGGCAAAATCACCACCTCTCCTGACGGGAGATGTATCACCCCAAAGGAGCTCTAATTGTAGCGTGGCAAGACACAGGTTAACTAAAAAGTCAATCACTTCTTTCTTCCTTTCTGTTAATTCTCACCCAAGGATGTTTTCCCGTTGATCTTTTAGAGCGAGTGGAAGAGAGAGGGAAAGACAGAAACATCTTGATTGGTTGCCTCCTGCAGGTGCGCCCTGAGGGCCCGGGCCGGGGAGGAGCCTGTTAACCAAGGTACATGCCCTTGACCGGAATGGAACCTGGGACCCTTGGGTCCGCAGGCCGATGCTCTGTCCACTGAACCAAACTGGCTAGGGCTCAATCCCTTCTTTATTAGCTCTCATATTACTGAGAACCCTGGAGGTGAGTATGTGGGAGCTGGTACTACCGGCCTCTGTACCTTCTAGCATGACTGAAACGTTTTTTAAAGGAATGTCATGCACTTGTTTGCATAAAAACGTGAAACAATATAAAGGCTTTTTAAAGGAGCTGAGCACGGCCCTGACCGGTTTGGCTCAGTGGATAGAGCGTTGGCCTGCGGACTGAAGGGTCCCGGGTTCGATTCCGGTCAAGGGCATGTACCTTGGTTGCGGGCACACCCCCAGTGGGGGGTGTGCAAGAGGCAGCTGATCGATGTTTCTCTCTCATCGATGTTTCTAACTCTCCCTCTCCCTTCCTCTCTGTAAAAAATCAATAAAATATATTAAAAAAAAAAAAAAGGAGCTGAGCACTTGCTGTCCACAATGCCCTGACGCCGCCCCCCTGCCCGTCTGCTCCTGGAGGGGCTGAGGGGCTCTGGCTGTCCTTCCTGCCTCTCCCACCCGCCCACTGGGCTACTTTGGGCAACTGACTTCCCACCTCTGAGCCTGTTTCCTAAAAAAATGGGGCTGCTGCGACCCTCTCAGGGGCTTGCTGAAGAGCCAACGGGACGAGGCATGCACAGCCCTTGCACACGCCTGGGAGTATCGTCATGGCCCTGCCAGACGTCCCTGGTAGGAGAAGCGGGACCCGCCCGTGCCGACTCCTGGAAGGCCATCCTCCCCACCCAAGCGTCCATATTCCCCAGGCTCCAGACCCAAGTTCCCTACCCCCTGGATTTCACACCCGAGGAAATGGAGGCACGGGTAGTGAAGGACCCACCTAAGGTCGCATGGCTAGTCAGGACCCCCCTGGGACCAGGTGAGGGGGTGCCCAACCACACCTCCTCGCTGCCCGGGAACCAGCAGGAGGGAAAGAAGGCAGCTCTGGGCTCCTGAAAGGGCCTGTCCACGTGCCTCACCAGGTCAAAGCAAAGCAAGAGCCTCCTGCCAACCCAGCCCCCGTGGCTCAGTGGTTAAGCTTCGACCTAGAAACCAGGGGGTCACGGTTTCGATTCCCGGTCAGGGCACATGCCCGGGTTGTGGGCTCGATCCCCAGTGGGGGCGTGCAGGAGCCAATCAATGGTTCTCTCTCATCATTGACGTTTCTATTTCTCTCTCTCTCTCTCTCTCCCCTCCTCTCTCAAATCAATAAAAATATTTGTTTAAAAAAAGAGCCTGCTGCCGCCATGCCTGGCATTCCACCACCTGTGCCTCATTCTCCCAGTCAATGGCCTCTCTCACCGGGTGGCACCCTCAGTCCCTTAGACCCCAGACAGAGGGAGGGACCCTTGGGGACACACTCCTCCCTTGCTGGGTGGCACCAGGGTGTCCGACCCAAGCTCTCAACCATCAGACCCGGCCCATCGGACGAGGGGATGCGCGGGAAGCAGGCAGGCTGCTTTGTCCCCAGGCGCTTCCTTCAGGCAGGGACCTCCCCTGGAGAAGCAGGGGATAAACTGCCGGAGGTGGCAGCTGGGAACAGGCCTCCGTTGTCTCTGCTTCCTGCGTAGCAGCCTGAGTGTCAGGCAGAGCTGGGAGCTAGGGGGTGAGGCAAAGGGGGTGGGGGTTTGGGGCAGCCCAGACAGCTTCAAGAGGCTCAGACCCCAGAGGGGCCCCGAAGTCTTGAGTAGGGCTGGGATCCTGAGATGCAGGGCTGGGGCAAGACTCCTATGCTTTGCAGCCAGCTTTGAACTATGTGACCTCGGGCAAGCCTCGGAATCTCCCTGAGCCTCAGTTTCCCCTCGGGGCAGAGGGGAGAGTTAGCTAATGTCTCCTTTGCAGGGCAAGGCAGAGTGCAGCAGCATCGGGGCTGGTCTGGTCCAGGCCTGCTCACGGCCTTACCCGCTCTGGGCCTCGGGTTTACGCCCTTCGTAAAGGAAGAGGCTGGATTCTCCCAACCGGACTGTCCTTCTGAGGGTTTCCATGGCACCTGTCACCTCAGCAACCCAGGCGATCGGGTGTCAGGCCTGTCACCCTTCCTCCCTCCCCCTCCCTGCCACCCACCGGTGTGGGATACGGCTGCCAGATGTGCACCCATCACCTCTCCGGTTCTAGGCAGGTGGCGAGAGGGTTCCATTGGGAAGGGACCGCGGGCTTGCTCCGAGCTGTTACCACAGCTGGCTTGCTACCAAGCTGGCCCCCCTTCCTGGGCACTGGTCTGGAAACAGGGGAACTGTTGGATTTCCTGGGGGAACCCTCCTGGAGACCAGGGTTAGTCCCATTCCCACAAGCCTCTCCTTGGTGGCCTGGCCCCTCTGTGGCACAGGACAGGGCCTTCTCCAAGCAGAGGGGATCCCCCCCTTATCCAGGTCCCCAGCCCCTGCTCTGACAGCCCCCCTTCTGAGGGAAGGCTGGGGGGCAGAGGAGAGATTCCGGCCTCTCCTCGGAGCACAGGCGGCTGTGCCAAAGATTAATCATTAATGGACTTCCAGCTCCAGCCCAGCTCCAGCCCCACCCATCCCCTGTGCACTGACTGGGGAAACCCGGGAAATGGGGACCCTGGGAAGAAACCAAGGGCAGGGTGAGAACCCACCTGCGCCCTCCCTGGCCCCAGCGCGTCCACCGGCCGGAGCTGTAGTTGAGCGCGCTCCTAAACCACTCACGTCTGAGAGTCCGGTCTGACTCGCAATCCCCATTTGGAGGCTGGGGCGGTGGGGCAGGGTGCCAGTTGGTGGTGGGTGCTGGGCCCCCCGGTACGTACCTTGTCCCCGTCCTCCTCGGGTTTGGCTTGACGGCTCGGCCCGGGCCGCGCCGCCCGGGCGCTTACTAGTCGGCGGGGCGTACCCACCGGAGCCCCCTGCTCCGCCAGGCCTGAGCCATGCTCCCGCCCTGCCCCCCCAACGCCGCCGCGCCCGCCCGCCCGTTCGCTCGGCCAGGTGCGGCCGGCAGCCTCGCCCAGCCCCCGGCGGCTCTGCAGCCAATGAGCACCCCGGCCCCCGGGCCCCTCCCGGCCCCTCCGCGCGCGCCCAGGGCGCACAGAAGGCGCATTCAGCATCGCGCCCCCGCCGGTGGCCCAACAAGGCGCATTTGTCTCGGATGCGCCAACGGGGCCATTGTCCCACCGCCGGACCCCGAGGCTCGGCTGAGCTCCTAGCCCAAGGGGATTCGAGGGTGCCCAGGAAACGGGGTGGCGTGGTGGTGGTGCGGGCAGCCCAGCTCTGGGAAGAAGGAGGCGGCTAGACTAGCTGCTTAACTTTTATGGGGAGTTCTGGAGCCCTGATTCAATGGGAGGTTTGGTCCCCTGCTCAGAGTCAGTGCAAGCTGGGATACAACTTGTTTGCTTCTGAGATGTAGACGAATGCGGGGGATGGTGCCAGAATTCCCGAAGGAAGCTCAGGCAGGGGACCCATCTCCAACGGATCAGACACTTGGAGGGCTCAGTTGACCCCACCTCTCCAAGGCACCCACTCAGGGCTGAGGGTCCAGTCTAAGCACAGTGCCCTCGGCATGCAGGTGCCCTCCCTTTTCCAGTCCTGGGCTTCCCTCCTTCACCCAGAGGGCCAAGGAAAGGGGCGAATTATTGCCCCCCCCCCCCCCCCCCCCCCCCGCCCATAGCCGAGAATGCTCAGCTCTAGCTGCAGGCAGTGCTAAAGTAGCTGGACGCCCAGTGGGGCACGGGCCACGTCACAGCCCCACTGCCCCCGCCGTCACTGGGCGACTCTGGAATGGGGAAAATTCCACATCACGGCTGCCAGGTTTTTCTGTATCTGATGGGCCTGCCCTCCAGCCTTGCCCTGGCACTCCTCGCCATGGCCCCGGGATGCACATACACCCAGGCAGGTCCCAGCCTTCCCCCAGGACAGCGGGTGCTGGCTCCAGAGGTCTGGCCCTGCCTCTGGAAGCACCACCCCACCACCAGGAGCATCGGAGATGGAATACAGCCTCCCCCTACAGCCACAGACAGGGCCCTGGGCTCTGCTCCCTCAGCCAGAGCCTGCCCAAGCTCTTGCCTTTCCTCTCCACAGGCTGGGCCTGCAGCCACTGCCCAGAAAACTTCTAGAGCCTGAGCAGCGAGGGGCAAAGGGCCAAGGCCCTCCTTCAAGTGCCTCAATGTGGGGAAGATGACCAGGTACAAACCCACGCTTCTTTGTCCTGCCCTCACTCCTGACAGCACACAGCCTGCTGGGCCAGCGGGGAGGGGGGTGGGGGGGTGGGGATATGCAGAAACTCCCGGTCTGACCCGGGAGGGTCTGAGCCTAGTTTTTAGCCGATTCTTCCCCGAGGCACTGGCAGTCCCAGGCAAAGGCTTGTCCCCCTGGCCTCAGCAAGGGCATTGCCAAGGTCGGGTGGGAAGCTGTAGGGACGGCCCAGCGGGGGTAAGGCGTCGGGCTGCTGTTACATCCACACTGGGGGTGACTTGGCCGTCTGCCCAAGAGCCCACTAGATAAAGCCCAGGCCCCACAGGTCCTCAGGCACGGCGCCTACCCTCTGGGCTGACTCAAGCAGGAAGTAGAGACAACCACAGCTGGTTTACTGAGCACTTTATTAGCCGTCCGACACCACGGAGTCTGCCTGTCATGGAATGCTTCCGCCATCCCTGGGAAGCAGGCCCCAGAATGTCTACTCCTGATTGACATGCGGAAGCAGGTTCAGACTGAGAAGGGGCTGGACTGGGACCTGAGGGCGGACTGCCTTCAGCGTCCAAGGCCAGAACCCGCGCACCCACCTTCTGACATCCTCGGGCCCAAAGGGGCCCTTGGGCTCCAGAGAGCGCGGAGCGGCGGCCAGGCTTCTCTGTGAACACCCGGGTGTGCAGCCTGCGGCACAGGGCACTCGCTAGGTGGCTCTTCTCCAACCGCAGGAAGGCTCATGAACACAGAGTTCAATTGGCTGCAAGACTCCAGCCGTTTAATAACAAATGCCTCCCCACCCTCCATCACAGCACCCGGAGAAGCACGCGTGGGGGGGAGGGGGGCTGCAGAAAGCCAGGGGGAATGGGAGCCCCTGGTGAAGGGCTGGTGGGCCCTGCTCCTCATGTCGCAGACTCCTGGGAGATAGTGGGGCGCAGGCGCCTCTCCTCTGCCAGAATTCCATCCAGAGGAGCGGGGCTGCCCATGGCCCAGCCGGAAGCATGAGAGGCGGCCAGGCCGGCAGGGGGAGGAGGGGATGGAAGCAGCAGAGGCTCCGGGACTCCGCTCTGCCACGCAGCTGGGTCCTCCGCCTGCCTGTGCAAGCCCAGCTGTCCCGCGCTGGCCTGGCCCACCAACAGGCTGCCGCCCCTCACACAGGCCTCGCCTTCTTGGCCTTCTTCTCAGACCTCACGGCCTCGTCGTGGGCTTTCCGCTTCTCCGCCAGCTTGTTGGCCTGTGAGGGCAGAGGGGGAGATCCAGCCGTGATGGGGGGAAGCGAGCAGAGAGAACTCCCCGCTTCTACTCGAGGCCACCCCTTCAAAGCAGAGCTTCCGGAAAGTTAACAGGCAGCTACCACGGGGAAAAACAAGTCTATGTGAACAACCTCAGAGGAAGAAACAAGCCCTCCCTCACCTTTGCCTTTAAAACTAGCCTTTTGCCCTAACCGGTGTGCTCAGTGGATAGAGCGTCAGCCTGCGGACTGAGGGGTCCCAGGTTCGATTCCAGTCAAGGGCATGTACCTTGGTTGCAGGTACATCCCCGATGGGGCATGTGCAGGAGGCAGCTGATCGATGTTTCTCTCTCATCGATGTTTCTAGCTCTCTACCCTCTCCCTTCCTCTCTGTAAAAAATCAATAAAATATATTTTTTTAAAAAAACTAGCCTTTTGCGGACCCTCAGCAGGTCAGGAGGATCCCCAGCTCCCCGAGCTGGAGGCAGCGGCCCCGTTCACCCCTCCCTCTGGGAAAGCTGGGTGCCATGCAAACCTGCACCAGGAGCTGCTGGGAGGGGTCAGGCGGGAGCAGCCTTCCCCGGGCCATCTGGGGATGTCGTTCACAAAACAGACAGGCCTTCCAACCCGGCAATTATATTCCTAAGACGAACCCTACAGAGAACTGGGGAGGTGGGCTGGGGCCGCTCCAGGTGTTTTCTAAGAATGCCCACAAACGGAAGAACCTAATCCCATCCCAGGGCACAGCTGGCGTGCTGAGTGAAGTTCATGCTCTGGCTAAATCACTGCCAGCCAAGGCATGCAGGGCCTGGGCAAGAGGAGGGTTAGCAGTTTGTAGGAAAACAGTAACAACAATACAAGAATGAACTCTGCCTCGTGTACTCCCAGCTGTAAGCCGCCTTTTGCCCCACACAGTATGCAGCTCGACACCCCCCAAGTAAGATCTGTGTTATTTCATGCACAAAGGAACCGGGGCTGCTACGACAGATCACCCCGAGGCCAGGACGGCGAGCCACCTCCACGCCTTCCATTACAGCGTTCTGGCGTGCACAGAACTGTGACTTTTGCTTAACACGCCCCCCCCACCACCTGCCCCCAATGAACACATGTGGTTTTGTGATTAAGAGGAAACCAAATAGAAGCTTAAGCAAAGCCTCCCGCAGGCCCCCTGGCTTCAGGCACTTCTGTTCAATGGTCCTTCATAACAGCAGGCCGCGTCTCCGGGACAGATCTGTCCCCAGCCCCCAGCAGACTCACCAACAGCCAGGGGCAGGCCTGGGTGAGGGCCTCACAGGTGGGCCAGGCCAGGCGGGCAACCTCGCAGAAGAGGCCCACAGACTGCCCAGAAGAGCCCGCTGGCCTCAGAGTTCACCTGCGTGGCCACATCTGGCAGGTGGCAGGGACTCACCTCCCGGATTTTGCGCCTCTTGCCAAACATGATCTTGTTGTAGAGGTATTTCTCCCGCTTCTTCATCATCATGATGGCCAGGCGCTTGGCCTCACTCTCCTCCTCCTGGGCCAGCCGCTGCTTGTCCTCCAGCTTCACGGTGCCCGCCATCACCCTGGGCTTCTGAGGACACAGGTGGGAGCTTGTGGGGGCAGGTCCCCACCCCACGCCCGCAGCCCCCTGCCCTCTGGGCCAGGGCTGCCCCTCGGTACCTTCCCCTCCATCCTCTGCTCCTCCAGAGCTGTCAGCTGGGCCTCTTCCTCCTTTTCTGAGCCAGCCTCCACATCCTCCTCCTCTTCCTCTTCTCCTTCTCCTTCTTCACCGTCACACTCCTCCTCCTCCTCCTCCTCGTCTTCAGATTCATTCAAATTTCCTATAAACAGCCGATGGCTGCTGATCGCCCTGGGAGCCTACTCTTCACCTGGCTGCACGAGAACCTGCGCCAGGCCCCACCCCCTTCAGCCCCGGGACATTCCATGGCAGCGCAGGGCTGTCCCAGTCACACCCCCTGGCACCTCTCCTCGCAGCCCAGCTGCCTTCAGAGGAAACCCCAGGCCCAACCCCAGCTCTGCCGCCTCCTATGTGAACAGTGACAACTTCCAGACCATTCTTCGGCCCAGTTACTCAACATCAACACCGGATTGGAGAACACAGACGCTCCCTTCCCCTAAACCTCACTCCAAAGGGGGGTTTGTGCCCTGCTGCCCTGTTCTCTGGAGCTTGCCACCTTGTAGCCAAGAAGGGAAACAGCCAGCGGAGGGAGGGGCCTGCCCACCCTGCCCAGCCCATCCCATTCACCTGGGTGCTCGCCCCGCTGCAGGGCCAGCAGCTTCATCTTCTCAGGGGGCACATAGTCTCCTTCCTTCTCAGACACGAAGGGGGAGAGGTGAGGGGGCAGCGGCACCCCGGGGAAGTAGTCGGCCACGGGGAGGAGGAGCCGGGCGTTCACAGAGTCAAACACCCACTGGGGCTGCACGTAGCACCTGGCAGAGTGGCAGCGCAGACGGGTCAGGGGCCCCCGAGGCCCCACTCCACCTACAGAGGCCTGGAGACAGACCTCTGCACTCAGAACCCCAAACAGGCGAGGGAGACGAGGGCCCTTGGGGCCTACCTGCCGATGACAGGGGTCTGCTGCCCGGGCCGGTCGACAATCTGGTGGGTAATGCAGGAGTCTGTGACGTCATAGGTGGCCCCGATGCACAGAGACTTGTCCCAGGACACGTCCCCCCCAAAACTCCTACAAGCACAAGGGGAGCCCATGAAAGTACTCAGGTATGAGGTGCTGCCCTGGGACCCGCTGGCCCCCAAGATCACCCTCCTAGGACACAGCTGTCCCCTCTCCACCTAAGACCCCCCCATGCTGGCCAGCGGAGACCTTCTGCCCTTGCTGGTGAGAAAGGGATGCCAGCTGCCCTCCGATGGGCACTTCCTGTGTGCCCAGGGTACGCTGCACACTTTCCAGCACCGTTTTTGTTGAATCCCCACAACAGCCTTCAGTGGATCCTGACACCACCCTGAAGTTACGGGGCGGGGGGGGGGGGGGCACCCAGGCTGCCCTGGGCCGGGCAGGACCCAGCCCGGAGAGTGGCAGAGCCAGTGCTGTTGACCTTCCCACCTGATGATGAAAGCCAGAGCCTCACGGGGCACCTCCCGGTTCAGGAAGAACTTGAGGCCCTCGAAGAGCTTCTTCTGCTGCTCCTGCGCCTGCAGCTCCTTCCTGCGGTCCTCCTCCTGCGCCGCCGTCTCCTGCGGAGCGAGGGCTGCCTCCATCAGGCCGGCCCACACCCTGTGCAGCTTCCTTCTAGATCCCTTGGCCCCCCACCCCGCCCTGCCCGCTCCTCCTGGGAGGCGGCACAGTCCTCACCCCGTCGGCAGGAAACTCGTCCACCTCGGCCTCCTCCTCTGCAGGCACCACCACCCGGGCCAGACTGGCGCTGAGGGCGGCCAGTTTCTACAGAAAAGAAGCAGGACTGCAGGGCTGCTGCTTGGGGGGTTGGGAGCTTATCTGAGGGTGTGGCCGGGGTGGGGAAGGGGAGGCAGTGACAGTCTGGGACATCAGTGCGTTTGGTTCTGAGGGAAGTCCTGAGACCACACATGTAGCCACAACCACTCCCGGGCCAGGGCCCGCCCTCCTGGGGATGCAGGGCCCGCCCCCCTGGGGATGCAGGGCCCGACCTCTGGTGGATGCAGGACCCGCCCCCCTGGGGATGCAGGGCCCGCCCCCCTGGGGATGCAGGGCCCGACCTCTGGTGGATGCAGGGCCCGCCCCCCTGGTGGATGCAGGGCCCAACCCCCTAGGGATGCAGGGCCCGCCCCCCTGGGGATGCAGGGCCCGCCCCCCTGGGGATGCAGGGCCCGCCCCCCTGGGGATGCAGGGCCCGCCCCCCTGGGGATGCAGGGCCCGCCCCCCTGGGGATGCAGGGCCCGCCCCCCTGGGGATGCAGGGCCCGCCCCCCTGGGGATGCAGGGCCTGCCCTCTGGTGGATGCAGGGCCTGCCCTCTGGTGGATGCAGGGCCCGAGCTCCAGAAGCCGCTCTCACCTCCATGGAGCTCTCAGAATCCAACGCATAGCTGTCCTCACGGGCCTTCACCTCTGTGTGGGCCTGACCCTCGAGCTGGGAGGCAGGGGAAGGTCAGAGGAAAAGCATGCCACGGCCCTGCCTCCATGGGGGGACTGCCGGGCTGCGGCCCCTGTGCAGGGAGGAGGAGGGCTGGGCTGGCGGGGCCCTACCTTGGGTGGGTAGTGCAGGTTGAGTGACTGGTAGAGGCGGAAGTTGACGAAGCCCAGCAGGGTGGTGTAGAACTCGGTGAAGGTGGCCATGACCCTGTAGTCCACGTCTGTCGGGTGCTGAGGGCACAGGAGGTATGTCAGCAAGATGGGCGCAAAGATGACAGTGACACCCACGCGAGGTGAGCAGCCCTCCAGGGCAGCCCTGCTGTGGGACTCTGAGCCCCAGAAAGAGCCATACGACGTGTCCCCACCCAGGAGCATTCTGGGAACCAGTGAGGCACTGGACAGGGGTCCCAAGGGTTAGGGTGTCCTGGAGGCCAGAGCCAGAACCCCAAGCCATGTAGGGAGTTAGGAGGAAGCAAAGGGAAGCCTTCGTCACGCTATTCCCAGGACTGACAGGCAACCCCCACCCCTCGCTTAGACTTGGGTCCTCGCAGAGGCTGGTCAGGGCTCACACCTTCCTCATCACCCACCCCACAGCCTCAGTTTAATGTCTTCTCGGGGCCTAGCCCATGAGTGCCCGGGGCACAATATTCCCAGAGCCTGCCACCATCGCAGGCCCAGGCGGGGGCAGCAGGTGGACAGCACTCAGCAACTCCAAGCCCTGGCAGGAGCCTTGGGACAGACACTCAGAAGTGAGAGGCCCCGCCTCGGATGCAGCCAGAAACAAAGGCACAACCGGAAAGTGCAGGACAGGTCAGGGCAGCGGTCTGACAGCCCGGGGAGCTCTGGAGAAATGGTGGGCAGGAAGCTGCTTGCTTCCGACAAAGGCACCGCGCCACCCTCGTGAGCTCCCACCCAGCAGGCAGGGGGCAGGGAAGGGCTCATCCTGGCCCTGGAGGGGAGGATAAAGCAAAACAGGGCACGGATCTGAAAGCCAAACCCAGTACCTCGAGCCTTGAGCACCACAGCACTGTCCCCCTCAACCAGGGAGGCTAGCCCGCCCTGCCGACCCCCAGGACCCAGCAGGAGGATGTGCCAAGCAATGTCAAAATTGGTGATGGCCACACATCTTTGGTGCTGGGCGTGCCTGGGACCTCGAGCTGTTTCTCCATCCTACCAGCAGGCAGTGACCTGGTTGTGGGGGTGCGGAGGCCAAGAGGTACCCCACCTGTGCCCACACTCACAGCTCCGTCCTTCCGAAAGCATCTGCAGGACCCCTGATGGGCCTGCAAGCATCTGAGCACCAACTCCATTTCCTAGAGCACAGTGTGCAGTGGGGTTCCCCCCACCTGCCTGGTCCTACTTGGAGGACCCAGCACTGGTCGCTTAGAGGAAGGGGTCACATCAGGGCCTCACCTACAACCAGTCCCGGTCCTCCATCCTCCTGCTGAGAGGAAGCAGCGGCAGTGGGCTGGCCAGGGAGGGAGGAGGGACGGGCGGCTGTTCCTTTCCCCCAGGCCAGCTGGGCGGAGGCTGCCTCCACAGGGCCCTATTCACCTCTGGGCAACACACAAAGCCGTCTTAGCAGCACAGGGCGGGGGACATCAGAGAGGAGGAAGGAGCAGGGGGCCAGAGAGGAAGGAGGGAAGGCAGAGTGGAGAAGGCAGGAAGGAAGGAGGCGGAGAGGAGGGGCAGAACAGGGGAGAGGAGAGACCCACGGTTCAGACCCCAGCAGCCACTATTCATTCACCCCAAAGGGCACTTGGAAAAATTCTTTCCTGAAATCTCACAACAACACGTAGGAAGTGGGAGCACATCATAAAGTGAGGACAGAGCGCCGAAGGAGCACGTTCCAGGCCACCCAGCTGGGGCTGCTGCAGCCAGCTCGGCTCGAGTTCTTACTACAACGCGGCGTGGCACCTTCCCTACCTGAGCCCACAGCCCCAGCCAACACCTAGGAACCCAGCACGCGCAGGACAGCTAAAGCCCCTTTGCTCGTGCCCTCATCTGTCTGGGAGCCAGGCGGAGAACCGCCCAGCACAAGCCCCTCCCCACGGGCACACTCACGTCGTGGGAGAAGGCATAGGGCGTGATCCACACGATGGGCTGCCCGAGCACCTCGGCCTGGTAGTAGATGCCTTTGATGGACAGGAAGACCTGGGAGGGGAGAGGGGACAGCTTGGTGAAAACTAAGGGGACAGCCAGGGGGAGCAGGTGGGGCCCAGCCAGGTGGCCCTGCACTCACCTTGCGCAGGGCCCGGGCGGCGATGACGTAGTGCAGGAACTCCACCGTGAGCCTGCGGCACAGCTGAATGGTCTGCACGTGGCACTTGCCGGTCCGGGGGAAAGTGGAGAAGAGGAAGCACATGGAGAGGGCGTCGTCCAGGTCCCGAAGAGCGTCTATGAAGGTGGGGTACCTGCGTGGCCAGAGGGCAGCACTCCCAGGTTTGGTTATGTGCCACCCTGGAGGCCCCATCCCCCAAGCGAGGCCTTGCCACGAAGGGGCCTGGCAGCACCAGCCTCCCCACAGCCTTGGGAGGAACCAGGGAACCAGAACACGCCCACTTAGCTGTGAGGATCAGAGAAACCCTGATGGGGTGCCCAAGACACCACTGCAAACCGAGGACTTGGACTCGGACCACTTTCATATGTTGTGGTCAAAGAGGGCAGGCCAAGCCAATGGCTCCGTTTCTCAAGGTGGAAACTTCCGGTCAAAGGAAATCTATCTAGAGGTCCAGGACGGGAAGCAGGAAAATGTGGCGCTGCCCGAGTGGGCCACGGCGGAGGGTGGGGGCCACCCAGCTCGGGGGTGGCGGGGCTGGGGCGAGAATGCCAGCTGTTGCGCTCCTAGGCCACGGCTCTTCCTGCACCAGCCTGGGCTGGGCTGACCCAATGAAGGCAAGTCCATCGAGCCTAAGCTACATGTTCCCAGGCAACTGGCCCCCAAGAGGGGACGGTCGTTCATTTAGCCCAAGGTGTCTGAATCTTACCACTATTAGCATTCGGGGCCAGGCGGTTGTGTGTCATGGGGACTGTCCTATGCACTGTAAGGTGTTTAGCAGCATCCCTGGCGTCTACCCATTAAAAACCCGTAGACCCTCCCATCCAAGTAGTTCTTAAACCTGGTTAAGAACCACTGATTTAGACAATGAGTGGGACTGGTGAGAAAGCTGGAGAAGGGACGGTTAAGATCAGGTGTCCAGCCGAAACCGGTTTGGCTCAGTGGATAGAGCGTCGGCCTGCGGACTGAAGGGTCCCGGGTTCGATTCCGGTCAAGGGCATGTACCTTGGTTGCGGGCACATCCCCAGTGGGAGGTGTGCAGGAGGCAGCTGATCGATGTTTCTAGCTCTCTATCCCTCTCCCTTCCTCTCTGTAAAATATCAATAAAATATATATATATATATAAAAAAAAGATAAGGTGTCCAGCCATACCCTCCAGGTCTGCCCATGCACCCGGTGTGCACTCCCCAGAACTCAGGCTCTCTCTTACCCCAGGGCCTTTGCACGTGCTGTTGCCTCTGCTTGGACTGTGCTTCCCCTGGCTGGCTCCAAGTTCTCTCCTCAGAGATACCTCCTTTCATGAGCCTGCAACTAACATGTGTCCCCCAGTTTCTCTTCACGCAATGAGCATCCCTCCTGGCACGCATTATGACTTGCAATCATTACAGCCATTTGGCAGTTTGGTTTTTGGTCTGCTTCCTCCAATAGGATGCTCGCAGCTTGGGCAGGGGCAGGGTCTTGGTCTTGTTCCCCACTGTACCCCCAGTGCTAAGACCGAGCCCCCAACGCACCGCTCCTTGACGATGTGGTCAAGCTTGTAGTTGGGCTTATTGTCCTTCAGACGCTCCACGGTGTTCCACTCACTCTTCCCATAGGCCTTCCGGAGCTTCCGGACAAACACCTAGGAGAGAGGCAGAGCCAGCTGATGCTGGGGCAGAGGCTCCCGGAGACCACTCATCTGGGGAGGAGGGATGCGTGGAGCGGGAGGACTCCCAAAGCCCCTGAAGCTGTGGGGTTGTGCCACCTGCTCCATCAGCCCAGGATTTGCAAAACAGCCAACTCCAAGGACATCAAACCTGACCCCCCGCCGATGAGCAGAGCCCGCACAACGACATTTCAGTCGATGCAGAGCCCACATATACAACAGTGATCCCAGAAGATTACACTGAGTGGCCAGATTATTATGATCTCTGAACGCATAATAATCTGGCCACTCAGTATACTTCTCTTGAGTACCTCATTTATTTGATATCAAAGATACTATAAATCGTGCACCTGATCAGTTTTCCCCTTTGCACTGGCTGATAGAAAGCTCAGGGCAAATAGGTGGTTGATCGCCAGCAAAAGTCTAGAATACTTTTGGTACCCATTTGAGATACAAATACACCGAGTGGCCAATTATGCATTCAGAGATCATAATAATCTGGCCACTCAGTGTATAACGGAGCTGAAAAATTCCTATCACCTGTTGACGTCATAGCCATCGTACCGTCGGAGCACAATGCATTACTCATGTGTTTGTGGTGATGCTGGTGTAAACACATCTACTGCATTGCTAGTGGTATGGAAGTACACGCACTATGTACAGTACATATGACTTGGTAATGATAATAAAGGACTGTGTTACTGGTTTATGCATTTACTACACTATACTTTTTATTGTCATTTTAAAGTGCACCGTTTCTACTCATAAAAAAGAAAAAGTTTGCTGTAAAACTGCATGCTGTGTACGCTGGCAGCAGCCTCATACATCTTGCGTTTACTGCATCTCTTGACGGCATCACGTTCTCTGGGGCTTGATTTAACCTCGGGTTGTTTTGTATCGGTGCTGTTACGGGTTTGTAGCCAGGAAGCAAGAGGCTATCCCATAGAGCCTAGGTGTGTAGTAGGCTATACCGTCTAGGTGTGTGTAAGTGCACACTGATGTTCACACATGACGAAATCACCTAATGATGGGGACATGTCTGAGAAATGCATCGTTAGGTGATCATGACTGTAGTTTTAAAACCCAGCTGCAGCCCAGCCAGCGTGGCCCAGTGATTGAGCGTTGACCTATGAGCCAGGAGGTCAGAGATTAATTCCCAGTCAGGGCACATTCCTGGGTTGCAGGCTCGATCCCCAATGTGGGGTGTGCAGGAGGCAGCCAATCTATGATGTTTCTATCTCTCTCTCTTTCTCCCATCCTCTCTGAAATCAATTAAAAGTAAATATATTTTGCCCTAGCCGGTTTGGCTCCATGGATAGAGCGTCAGCCTGCGGACTGAAGGGTCCCAGGTTCAATTCCGGTCAAGGGCATGTACCTTGGTTGCGGGCACATCCCTGGTAGGGGGTGTGCAAGAGGCAGCTAATCGTTTCTCTCTCATTGATGTTTCTAACTCTCTATCCCTCTCCCTACCTCTCTGTAAAAAAAATCAACACATATATATATATATATATATATATAAGTAAATGTATTTTTTAAAAAAACAAAAAGCAGCAAAACAGGGCCAGCCACCCACCTCGGTGGACTTGGCTGGCCAAGAAGGCCAGCAGCTAGCTGAGGCCACCCGGTGGCGCCCCATCCCTCCCACTTGCTTGGCAAAGGCTTCAGCATCAGCAGTCTGCTTTTGATTAGTATTTGCATTTGGTATAAACAGGTTTCTGCTTTCCCTGTGGTATTGCAGCACTTAATGGTTTCTACTTGTGGAATGAAAAGCTTGGTCTCCTGGGAGCAATTCCAGAGAGAATCTGAGTAACATGGTGTCTTTGGGCAGAAAGCACACCTGAGCCCCTGAGATAGGGCGATCCTTGCCTCGGAGGCAGTCAATTTACTCTTTTCCCAAAGAACCAGGGGACAGAACAACAGGTAAAGCATTAACCGCTTGCCAGGTTCTGTGCAAATGATTTCCACTCGTGATTTCAGCCAGTCCTCGCAACACTCCTTCCCCAGGCCAACTCAGAGAGACCAAGCAATCCGCCCAAGGTCACAGCTGGTGGGTCCTAACCTGCGACGGACCCAGACAGACAGACCGACCCAGACAGACAGACCCCCGAGCCCGGGCTTCACCTTGTATTCCCGGAACCTGTTGACGATGGGCTCGTGGAGGAGGAACTTGATGTCTTTGATCAGGTAAAAAGTCCGGGCTGCCGTCGAGCCCTTGTTCACCTTCTTCTTGTGTTTGGGCTCGTGGGGATAGATGCCCTTCAGGATGCACAGCCGCCTGGAAGACAAAGGCCATTCCTTCCGTCAGTAAACGTGCTGAGCACCGGCCACGCGGGGCCTGGAAGACAGCACTGAACAGGGAGCACGGGGGGCCTGCCCTCGGAGAACTCACATCCTAGTGAGGAGCGGGCAGTCACATGATGCTGACTGTCACAAGCACCAGAGAGGAAGCAATCAGGATGGTGAGAGGGGCCAGATGGCAGGTACCGCTTTTGGCAAGAGGAGTCAGGCAAGGCCTTGCCGAGAAGCCAACCTTTCAGCCACTCACAGTGGGAAGAGCATCCCGAGGAGGACAACGGCTGTCAGGGTGGGAAATGCGGGGCACACCTGAAGGACTGAAAGTGGGCCAGGTGGCAGGGCCTGCAGGCTGTGCAGGAGTCTGGAGCCGACTCCACAGGAGTTGAGAACCCCTAGCGGTAGGGCCAGGGGTCTCCTCTGCCAGAAGGAAGGAGATGGGTGACAGACCCAGACAGAGAGCAGCGGTGTGCTGTACCAGTGGGCCCATCCTGATGACTCAGCACAGTGTAACCCGGGTCTCCTCCGGCTTCCCCACAGACCACACCTGGCAAAGCACAGCTTACTAAAGCTAGGCCAGGTGAGAAAGAGGAGGACTATCAGAATTCCAGATGGGGTTTGTGGCAGCGTAGGGAAGACAGGGATGCAGCTGCGTTTTCCTTGTGTAATTCACTCCCAAGCACCCCCGAGACCCTCCCCCCATTCCACACCTTTCCAACCTCACCTGAAGTCGGGCAGGCTCAGCTGCAGCTTCTTCCGGGCTTTGTTTCGGGTGATGTAATTGGTGGCAGAGCCTCGTTCATACTTGGGGAGAAAAAAAAAAATTCCACTAGCCATGATTGCAGTGACTGACATCAATCTTGGGCATGCCTCCTGCCAGAGGCAAGCATCTCTGAATAAGTGGCCACTGGGATAGGAAACACTGTAGGGAGGGAGCCCGCCTGCCTGAATGAACTCTCCTGCACGGTCCTTGCAGTGGTCAGCATAAAGGACACACACCCCTGCATGGTGCTGGGGATCGTGAGGCCGCTATGGATCAGGTGCTGTGCCTAGCACTTAGTAGTAGCTCCAAGTATTGGCCACTACGATTAGCGATTTCCGCACATTATTTCATTGAATCTCCACAACACTGTGAGGTGGGTGCCATGAAACTCCCATTTCACATGAGAGGAGACGTCTGAGTGAAATAACCCAGCTCACAAAGCTTTTCACGAGCTGGGGCTGGGAGTCAAACCTAGGTCTGAGTCCAGAACCTCAGTGCCTACTCCACTAAGCCAGTGTTCTCAACTTTTTTCTTTATAATCACCCACCCCTGCCAGCAAAAGCCTTTTTAGACCTTTCCCCCCTTAATTGCCCCCTCTCACAGCTGCCCCATAAAATGTTAATACCACCGATATACTGTAGATCTGTTTGTGTCATGTGGTCCTTTATTTTTTTTAAAAATATATTTTATTAATTTTTAACAGTGAGGAAGAGAGAGGAGAGGGATAGAGAGCTAGAAATATCGATGAGAGAGAAACATCGATCAGCTGCCTCCTGCACACCTCCTACTGGGGATGTGCCCGCAACCAAGGTACGTGCCCTTGACCGGAATGGAACCTGGGACCTTTCAGTCCGCAGGCCGACGCTCTATCCACTGAGCCAAACCGGTTTCGGCTCATGTGGTCCTTTAGAGGGCCAGAAACCATTGTTAATATCTAAGACTCGCCACCACACACCCCAACCAATTTTCGTTCCCTTGGAGGCGATGTTATCTGGTTGAGAATACAGGCTCTAAGCCACAAAGCCTCCCTTCCCCACTCGTTCACCCAACAGGCAATAACAGGACCTCTACCATGTTCCAAGCATTAAGCTAGATGCCAGGAGGGTAAGCAAAACAAAAGGCCTAGTCCAACGGAGCAACCATCTGGAAGCCTATGACGCCACGATGCTGCCTCGCACTCAGATCTCCTGTCTCCCCGGTAAAAGAGTAGCAGTGCCCTGTACCCAGCTCCGTGCAAGGCTCACTAAGCATGTCCTTTCTAAACACGATCTCTCTTGCGAGTCAGGGGGCAGGGACCTCCATGGCCAAGTGCAGCTCTAGAGATAAACCTGCAGCCTCTTGAGGGGTGTGTTTATGGATCACCCACGGTCATAAAACACACCCCGCGTTGGCTCCCTTTTTCACAGCACATTTAACAACCTTGGATAGTTTGGGTTCCAGAAAAAAAAAGGGGGGTAACAAGTCTTTGAGATGATGAATTCGACGTAATGGAGAACTTGACGCAATGTTTATCACTCTTTACTCCGTAAGCAGCTGTCTTTCGGCTAAATCTGCTTTTCGGGTGACGCTACGCTTGGTTATCGACTCTTTTTACAATCCTACTCCAGGGTTCTTCCCCGGATTTTCACCGGACAAGTACTGCTTTCCTCGCCCATCCTCGGTACCCAGGAGTGGCCAAGGCCGGGGAAAGGCGGGGTCCCCAGGCCCCGTCGCGCCCCTGTTTCCCACCTCCCGAGGCCCCCCTTGCCACCCTGCCCCGGGATCTCCCCCACTCACCTTCTTCTTCTCCAGGCCTCCCATGGCTCCACGCTGAAGGGGCCTGGAGCGCCGCGCGGACTGACAGCGCCACTTCCTCCCGCACGTGCCCGGCCTCAGGCCCCGAGGCCCCCACGCAGCCTGTCTGCGCAGGCTGCCTAACAAGGTGCCTGAGCGAGTCTAGACATAGACGGGGCTTTCCTCCTTATGATTTAAGGAACGGGAAAAAAAAATCACTGAGACCGTTCTTTTGAGCTTTTTCCACCTATGACTCTATTGCAGACCGACCGTTTCAACGTGTAAACGAGGGACGCCACGAAGGCATATCTATAATTATCACGATGACGAACCCACGGCATCTGAGCCCCGTTGCATGTTGGGACGGAGAGAGGCGGAAGGCTTGTAAACAGCGCAGCGCCTTCTGGGAAGCAGAGGGGAACCGCGTTTAGAGGGGAGGGAACGCATCCTGTTGTCGTGGTAACGGTTGCTAGGTGTCGTTGGTACTAGGCCCCCAAGGCTAAAAGTGGCCACCTCGGGGCACTGAATGAGGTTGCGCTCGGTTCGCCGCCGGCCATCGGCTTTTCCTTTAGTTATGTGGGTAAAATAAAGCTGTTATGTGGGTAAAATAAAGATGGTATGTGGGTAAAATAAAGCTAAAGCAGACTTTTATCCTACATGGGTAGAGAAACCAGAGAGGCCACTTATATTTTCTGAGCCTTAGCGGTAGGTTGAAACATGATGACAGGCCAGAGTTCAGAGCTCCGTAGTATATTTCAATGTACACTTAACACACCCGAGCTTTTAATATGTACACGTGAATTTTGTATTGTGTTCTCCAAAGGATAATTACAAAATTTAAACAAATATTCACACCAAGGTAGTGTGGTTTGGAAAGTAGATAAAATTTTAAATTTCTTTAATGGGTTCTTCCTCAGGACTTCAAACTCCATTTGAAGATGGACTCAAAGTTTTAAATTTGAGGTCCTTGTGAATGTGACCCAGCTCAAGGTCATGGTCCTAGAACTTACCCTTTAGAGGTCAGTACAGACATTGGCCGATGCTTGTTTCGAATAATGTGAATTTTATTATCTACTTTAAAGCTAAAATAAAATAAAAAACCAGCGATTCCACTAACAGTGAAAAATGAAATGAAAACTGGGTAGGAAAAGGTGAGCTGGCTAAGACCTTGCTGAAACGTGCCAGAATGGTGTGAGGAAAGCCCCGTTGACAGCTAACCCGCATTTTTAACCTGTTAATGGCTCATCCGCATTTTTAACCAGTATTCGCATTCTTAACCGGTACCGGATTAGCTTTTAACCACTTAAAAATGCAGATTTTGTAATCAAAGAAAACACAATAATTTCAAGAGAAACATCAAAAGTGCTTTATTCAAAATAATGTCCATCGCTAGCTACACATTTCCCCCATCTTTCAGGTAATTTGTGGATACCGTCCCAATAGAACTTTTCTTGTTTTGAGGCAGACCATTCAGAGACCCCATTTCCCACTTCTTTGTACGTTTTGAAGTGCTGCTCAGAAAGCACATGTGCCATAGATTGGGAACAAGTGGTCATCTGAAGGAGCAAGGTCTGGTGAATACAGCGGGTGGGTTAATACTTCCCAGGCAAGATCTTTTAACGTGTCTTTAACTGGTTTTGAAGTGTGTGATGGTGCATCATGAAGCAAAATCACTTTGCCGTGTCTTGCAGCCAGAAGACACGGCAAAGTAATTTGTTCTGGCCCATTCTGGTCATTTTATGATCAAAGTATGGTTCAAATTGATTATTTGTTGTCGATAGCGATCAGTATTAACGGTTTCACCTGGTTTTAGAAGCTCATAATACACCACACCTTCCTGATCCCACCAAACGCAGATCATTGTCTTCTTTCCGAAGCGATTTGGCCTTGCAGTCGATGTTGATGGTTGACCTGGATCAATCCGTGATTTTGTGCGTTTGGGATTCTCAAAATAAATCTACTTTTCATCACCAGTCACAATTCGACGCAAAAAAAGACTTTCTTTCGTGCTGTTGAAGCAGCATTTTACTGATGACTTTTCGGTTTCCCATTTGTCTTTTGTTCAGTTGATGTGGCACCCATTTTCCCTCTTTTAAAATCTTTCCCATTGCTTGCAAACGATCAGAAATTGTTTGCTGAGCAACGTTTAATCTTTCTGCAAGTTGTTTTTGAGTTTGAAACGCATCTTCATCCAATAATGCTTGTAATTGTTGGTCTTCAAACCTTTTTGGTTGACCTGGACGTTCTTTGTCTTTCACATCGAAATCATCCCTTTTAAAGCATTTACAGCGTTCACAAGTATCTTGAGATGGAGCATGTTCACCATAAGCTTCCCGAAGCTTTCAGCAGCACTTTTCTTCAAAATAAAGTAATGAATTAAAACTCCCCGCAAATGCTCTTTTTTTTAGCACGAAATTCGACATTTTTAAGCATAAAAATATCTATGATGTTAACACCTTCAGAAAATTTGACCTATGAAGTTTTGAAGCTTGTTGTCAATACAACAAAATAGCATACATATCGAATCACATATCTATCAACATATGTGTAACTCCATCTCTTGGAAAAAATCTGCATTATTAACCGGTACACCTAGTACACTGTGGTATATCCAAAAAATGGAATACTGTTCAGCAATAAAAAGAAATGAGTTATCAAGCCATGAAAAGACACGGATACATTTTAAATGCATGTTGCTATGAGAAAGAAGCCAATCTGTAAAAGCCAGATGTCCACCAGCAGGTGAGCGGATAAACAAATGTTGGTCTATCCATACAATGGAATTTTACTCAGCCATAAAAATACATAGGGCAACACGGACAGATCTCAAAATAATTATGCTGAATGGAAGAAGCCAGGAAAAAATGTTATATACTGAATGATTCTATTAATATAAAGTTCTGGAAAGTGACAGAAAGTAGATCCATGGATGCCTAGGGATGGGGGAGCCAGGGGGGTGAGAGGGAGGCATTACAGAGGAGCAGGAGGAAACTTTTCAGGGTGATGGGCATGTTCATAATCTTGATTGTGGTCACGGTTTCCCAGTTGTATGCCCTTGTCACTATGTCGTTAACTGTACGTTACCTTTGATGTCAGTGACACTGCAATAAAAAGCATCCAGCTCTGGCTCGGTAGCTCAGTTGGTTAGAGCAGCAGTCCCATATGCCAAGGTTGTCTAGGTTGGCACCCTCTTTGCTTGTCAAGCAGTGAGAGAGCCAGTGCCAGATCCCCATCTTATCACCTGACTTTTTTAAAAAATATATTTTATTGATTTTTTACAGAGAGGAAGGGAGAGTTAGAAACATCGATGAGAGAGAAGCATCGATCAGCTGCCTCCTGCACACTCCCTACTGGGGATGTTCCTGCAACCAAGGTACATGCCCTTGACTGGAATCAAACCTGGGACCTCTATCCACTGAGCCAAACCGGCTAGGGCACCACCTTACTTTTTTTTTTTTTTTTTAATATATTTTATTGTGCCGTGACTGGTTTGGCTCAGTGGGTAGAGAGTCGGCCTGCGGACTCAAGGGTCCCAGGTTCGATTCCGGTCAAGGGCATGTACCTTGGTTGCGGGCATATCCCCAGTAGGGGGTGTGCAAGAGGCAGCTGATCGATATTTCTCTCTCATCGATGTTTCTAACTCTCTCTCCCTCTCCCTTCCTCTCTGTAAAAAAATCAATAAAATATATTTTAAATAAATAAATATATATATTTTATTGATATTTTACAGAGAGGAAGGGAGAGGGATAGAGAGTTAGAAACATCGATGAGAGAGAAACATCCATCAGCTGCCTCCTGCACACCTCCCACTGGGGATGTGCCTGCAACCAAGGTACGTGCCCTTGACCGGAATCGAACCTGGGACCCTTCAGTCCGCAGGCTGACGCTCTATCCACTGAGCCAAACAGGTTTCGGCACCACCTGACTTTTTGAAAAAATATTTTTAATTGATTTCAGACAGGAAGGGAAAGAAAGATAGAAACATCAATGATGAGAGAGAATCATTGATCAGCTGCCTCCTGCATGCCCCCTACTGGGGATTGAGCCCACAATCTGGGCATGTGCCCTGGACCGGGATCGAACCTGGGTCCCTTCAGTCCCTAGGCTAACACTCTATCCACTGAGCCACACCAGCGAGGGCTCTCTGCCTCATCTTTAGCTATGCATTCCTGTTCCAGTTCCAACAACTCCTCACTAGGCAATTCCTCAAGAATGACCGCTAGGAGCTCCTCAGTGCCATCCGCATCCACACCCAGGGTTAGAGTTGTTTGCCATCTCAACCACGGCCTTATTGGTTTTTGTAGCATTTGCACTACTGTGATGTTATGGTGGCTTCAACATCATTTTTGTTCAGCTCCATTATAAGCTTATGAGACTACCATTGTATATACCGGCCATCCTTGATCGAAATGAGGTATATGACTGTATTTATCTATATCAAGAACTTGACTTGTGATAAGTCAGGCACACACAAAAAACACACCATTATCTTGAAAGAATGAACCTTGGCTATTTGCCATAAAATGATTGCAATTAAAAAAAAAGCTTATTTGGAAATGATTAGAGGTGCTTTAAGAGCTGAACATCTTCACAAGTTGAGCTGGAAGGGAGCTTAATTAGAAGGATGTTGCCCAACTCTTTCATCTCACACAGGAGAAAGTATTTCCACTTCAGAGAGGTTAAGTGACCTGGCCAAGGTCACACAGCATAGCCAGAGTTAACTTTTTTTTTAAAATATATTTTATTGATATTTCACAGAGAGGAAGGGAGAGGGGTAGAGAGCTAGAAACATCGATGAGTGAGAAACATTGATCAGCTGCCTCCTGCACACCTCCCACTGGGGATGTGCCCGCAACCAAGGTACATGCCCTTGACCGGAATCGAACCCGGGACCTTTCAGTCCGCAGGCCGACGCTCCATCCACTGAGCCAAACCGGCTTCGGCTAGAGTTAACTCTTGTACACTGATCCGCCTGTGGGGCCGGGAAGATGAGAAATCCTTCCTTTCCTTTCCTTGCAGAGATTTTTTTTTTTAAGGCTACTTTTCTAGTCCTGATAAACAACCCCGCTGCTGCCCATGGCTTTGTGACTCAAATGATTAAATCCTGTCCCTTAACTTGTTTTGTTTGGTCTCCAGGGTGCTTCCAAGTTTCCGGGTTGGTTTAAAAAATCTAGCCCGTCTGGTCCCGATTCAGCCAGCCCCACCCTTCTGGGCGGGCAGATAACAGCTGACTCCAGCAGTCTCGATCACGTGACCACAGAAGCGCCCCCGTTCTGCTCCCTGTCCCAGGCCTGTGTAGGCATTTCCAGGGTCTCCTTCTGTGAGGGGCAGCAGGTAGGCACCCCCCCCACTGCCCGTGCACCGCTGGAACAATTGGGGGGTACCCGACAGGTACAGTTTGGTAGACTTGGGCAGATCCGATGGCGGGCTCTCCGGACAGAAAGACAAAATGTGGCTCGCCTCGAGACGTCCCACACCACCCCTACTCGCCCTCCCCCTCCCCTTGCCCCTACCACCAGGAAGGCCACTGTGCCCTTCCTTCCTCTGCTCTTTGGCCTTCCTTTCCCCTCAGCGACAGACCTTGCCCCCTTTTTGTTTCTGCTGACTTCGCAGCACGCTGCCAGACCTGGAGAGATTAATCAGTGACAGGGACCTGCCTCTCAGAGCAGCGACCAGCCGTGGCCAGGACAGCCTCTGCCAGGCCAGCCCTAGGAGTTCCCCGTCCAGGTCCCCGTCTGCTGCTCACCCACCTGCTGCTGCCATGGGGCGCCTTGGGGCGCTCCTCCTCCTGCTGGGGGCTCTGGGGGCTCTCGCTGAAATCTGCAGTAAGTACCAGACCTCCCGTGCCTCTTTCCTCCTGGGTCCTTAGGAGAAAGGACCCTCTTGTTCAAGCCCCTCCTTCTCTCGCTGGGGAAACTGAGGTGCCGATGTAGGACGGGGTACGATGTACCCGCCTGCCTCTTTGGGGTCTCACAGCAGTTTGGGCTTGGCGGGGGCTCAGCTGGGCCTCAGCATTTTGCACATTGTGTTGAGATTAATGACATGTCCGACTCCCCGCCAGACACGATGGCCTCCGTTCATTCAATCGTTTGTGCACTGATCCATTCAACGCGCATTGGTTGAGCCTTCCGGTGACAGGCGTGGTGTTAGGGTTTGGGGAAAGAACAGAGAGCCAGACAGAGCCAGTCCCTGTCCTCCTACAGCTTCCGTTCTAGGGAAGGGACTCACGAAGGCAGTCAAGAGGCAAATCAGGGCTGTGTGTGTGGGGTTGGGGGGCTAAGGTAGACACGAGGCCACCGACTCAGGGAGAGAGGTTGGGGCAGGATCTCCAAGGAGCTGAGGGCAACACGGGAACTGAAATACAAACAGAGGACAAGAAACTAGCGGAGGGAAGTGACTATGGAGACCCTGCTGGGGAGACGCGTCCCAGAGGGACAGAGAGGGCCACGGTGAGACACTGGCATTGTGTTCCTTCTGTACCAGGGCTGGACCCCAGGGGCCTCTTGGGACCTGTCTGTGAGTCTGAGGGACAGGCCTCCGGACCCTGGGGCCACCCTCCTGCCTTCTTCCCTCTGTGCTCTGCCCATAACGGGATGCCCTGCCATACACTTTCACCACCAGGGTCTCCTGTGATCCTTGGAGAAGCCGAGAGGCAGGTCCGGTCATGTGATGGGTGAAGCAGTCAAAGGTTGCAGGGGCGAGGTGACCTGCCCCAGGTTCCTCTTTCCAGGAATCTGGCTTTGCCAACTCGGTTCTCAGAACTCCAGAGCAAGGTCAGGGGCACCCAGAACCTCCAGCCAGGGTTCCTCAAGTGCCACCAGACCCCGTAGCCCTTGACTCTCGGCTCCTGTCTAGACAGTGCCAAGGGGAGTCCTAGGACCTGGTCCCCAACCTCACTGATTGTGAACATTTTATTTATTTTATTTTCAATCCTCACCCGATTTTTCCATTGATTTTTAGAGAGAGGGAAAGACAGAGAGAAACATCGATGAGAGAGAAACATCCATCAGCTGCCTCCTGCACACCCCCCACTGGGGATGTGCCCGCAACCAAGGTACATGCCCTTGACCGGAATCGAACCTGGGACCCCTCAGTCCACAGGCCGATGCTCTATCCACTGAGCCAAACCGGTTAGGGCCATTGTGAACATTCTTTTTTTTTTTTTTTTTTTAAATATATTTTATTGATTTCTTACAGAGAGGAAAGGGAGAGGATAGAGAGTTAGAAACATCGATGAGAGAGAAACATCAATCAGCTGCCTCCTGCACACCTCCCATTGGGGATGTGCCTGCAACCCAGGTACATGCCCTTGACCGGAATCGAACCTGGGACCCTTCAGTCCGCAGGCCGACGCTCTATCCACTGAGCCAAACGGGTCAGGGCCATTGTGAACATTCTTAAAGTCCCCTTCCCAGGGAGCCTGGAGAGCCCGGGATGGGGTTTGTGGGCTTGCTTGCTGCTGCTGAGTCACTTAGTCACTCTCAGCCTTATTCCTTACCTGCAAAATGGGCTAAGAACGCTCCCAGCCTGCCCCTTTGTGTGTGCCCACACCTGTTCACCAGCTTCGAGCTCTGGGACACATACAGGGATGCTGCACTAACACCTGTGCAAGGTGGGCTCCTGAGCCTCGGAGCGGCGATGCCGGGCAGGCGTCAGCGGGCAGGGCTGGGCGCCCCGGGCACAGGAGGCTCCAGGGGGGAGGGTGCTGGGCCAGGCACTTGATGACCCTGAGTGAATCTGCCTGGCGCCTTCCTTTTAAGGAGGCTGTTTACTGCTCCTGCTTCTCTTCTTATCTCTTCTAACCCCGGGGCTGACTCACCTGCCCGAGGTCAGAGCCCCGGCTGGCTGCAGGCAGGGATTCCCTCACCGTTTTGAAGAAAAGAGAGAAGGAAAGGAATGTGGAGGGGACAGATGACCAGAGAGAGAGACAGGCTTAGTAGTGTAGAAACTGAGCTCGTCGGAGCGGGAGCAAGAGTGAGCGAGAGCGAGAGCCAGAGAGAAAGAGAGAGAGAGAGAGATGGAGACAGATATACAGACAGACAGCAAGAAATGGAGACAAATATACAGAAAGACTCTAAGAAGAGCCCTTACACTTGCCTCCCCCATCCCACTCCCCCTGCCTTCCTGCTCTCATAGCAAAAGAGATCTACAATTTGGCCCTGACCCATTTGGCTCAGTGGATAGAGAGTCGGCCTGCGGACTGAAGGGTCCCAGGTTCGATTCCAGTCAAGGGCAGGTACCATGGTTGTGGGCA